>NW_026555334.1:9894200-10134206 GCF_029017545.1 Prosopis cineraria | reverse complement strand
TCTAGTCTTGCTTTAACCAATCAGGCAATCTAGGCTAGGCGTTGGGTTAAGCATCGAGTTGAAATCAATCACAACCCAATTTGACCTTAAAATAATAGTAATTTTATTTTTTTTTCTAATTTGGTTTAAATCTTAATTATTTTATAATATAGTTTACTTATTTTTCATGTATTATATTATTTTTGTTCATCATGCATATTTTTGTAATTTTAATTTTTTCAATCTTTTTAAATGTTTAAAATTGATTTTTTTTTACTTTATATCAGGTAAAATTATGAATGATTGTTAATCATATACAATGTAAAATTATTACTTTAAATTAATCATTATAAAAAATCCATTTTAAATAATTATAATATATATTTTTTGTTGTTTAATAAATTTATTTCATTTTAAAATTATTTTTAAAATAAACTTCAGACATCATACCAAAACCAAATTGAACCTTCAAACAGCCCAATGCCCAAATATGCACTTAGAGCCATGCATCAGGTTAAGGTGAAATCCAACTTTGTGCACCCCTTTTAACACCACCGTTGTAATAATAGAATAAATCAATAAAGATTTTTTTTAAGAAAAATAGAACTAAATTACCTAAAATCATATCTACTGTGAAAAAAATGCAAATAATGATACTTTTCATTTTTCATTTTAAAACAAAATATAACTGAACCATGAGTAAATAACCAAAGTACTCCTAATAAGTAATAACAAAAAGATTTTAACACCACTTACATTAAAACCATTTTTTTCGGCCAACAAATTTAAACTCTGACGGAAAATACAATTCAGAACCTAAAATAGCTTCCCACCAATTACGTAATGGGTGGGGGAAAAAAACCCAACAAGGACAGAAAATGAGTATAAAGACAAATGATCAATGGGCAAAATCAGAGTGTTAATGAAGAAGTTATGGGTTAAACTCAATTTTTGTTTTTGTTTTTGTTTTGTTTTTGTTTTTTTGTCACCAGTGGCTGCCCGCGCGAGCGTGTGCAAACACACACACAGGCGAAAAGTCAATACTCACTTCAGTTCGCCTATCTTGGATTGAATGCATTTCCTACATATATCTGATTCCCCGCCAAAATATTACGACAAAGCCACTGGTGAATGAAGTGGGAAAAAAATTCATAGAATTCATGTCAATCCGGTAAGGCCCTTCAAAAGGGATGTTACTGTTTATTTGTGCCCTGCATTACAATGTACATACAAGTGTTGAAGAGAATGACTGACCTATCCGCAAATTACTAGCAATATACATGTTTACCAATTTAGAAATATGGGAATGAATGATCTTACAAGCATGTGTTGATACCACAGGGGACATTGTTCTACGTCGACGCTATACGCTCTAATGGAGGCCAAGCAATGTCATCGTCATCTGCATAGCCCCGAAAAAAGAAATTGGAACAGTTCTTCCAACAGCCGTGATTGTATGGATTTCTGAACTTCCCATCAGGACCACGAAGATACCAATATCGAGTAGAGTTTGCTACTTCATTTGTGGTGATATTACGAGCTATCTGCACAAAAGCATAAAAGGTCTTCCATTAGCTACTTATCTTTAAGGTGTTTAAGAAACATAAATTGCAGTACATGCATATAAGATGACTTCAAATGTTTCTCAACTGACTGGCATGAGGCTAAGCTGCTTCACTCCCAGCAAATAACTCATTGATGATAAGGTATTGACTATTTTATATCAAGCACCACATTCTCAAAATGTTTTAAGATTTAACAAGTTAGATTATTCCCCAGTTCATTGTGTTAGAAGATGCTGCGAAGGAAAGCAACTAAGGGTCTCGTGGAAAATCGACTTGTGAGTTGTGCTAAATATTTTAACAGTCGAAATTTAAATAAACTAAAGAGGAGTGAAGAAACCTAGGTTAAGTGATACAAAGAGCGCTGTCGATGGATAAGGGATTTACTACCAGCTGGAAGTCTTGTTTCTTGAAATCATTATCCAATGCTTGAAGGAGCTGATTTAGTGTTAGATAATAAGGGATTGTGCTAGGAAAATGTTGAAAAGGCCCTTCCCAGGAAGCAGACTTGTGGGTTACGGTGCAGTTACTAGATTTAGGATTTATGGGATTTTTTTTCTGTAGCAAGTTGAAATCTGAATATTGGCTCAGGACAATGTTGAATATACTAGGATAAATATTACAAGGGGGAGTCATAAATGATCGGGATATTGTGAGATCATCATTGTTTAGGAGTCTTATCTCTCTATCAAGATCATTGTTTAGTCCTATTCTAAAGTAATTTATCTTCACATTCTTTACGGGTTCACCTTAGTCTCTGAAAGTTTATCTTGAACTCAAATCTTTCAAAATATTTTGGAAAGTGCAAGGGTAGAAATGTGCGTCATGTTTTAACTATTCAACCTTAAGCTCTGCCCACCCTAAATTTGGTTAAGCCCTAAATTCAACAACATGAAGGCCAAAGTTGCCACCGGATTCAAAGCATCTGAAACCTAGGATAGAGAGAGAGGCAGAGAAGTTCAACTCAAAGCTTGCAAGTGGCTTTGACTATGGCTCCGTCACGATCATGAAGCCAAGTTAAATTTTGTTGAGTTGTGACGAATAAGCTCAATCCATCTATTATGTTTATACCATATCAGTAGTAGTCATAAAGTAGAATCAGAGACGAACAAAAGAAGATTATATGGCATCAGAAGATTAACAATGTGTCATGCATGCATTCATTCAACTTGGCCTTCCTGATTCTATATCTATTTATCTAAGTCCAGGTTCATAGATGATAGATGGCTTTTTTAGATCGGCTTCTTTAATTCTATAGCCTGAATAAATTCACAATCAAATTGAAGTGAACATAAAGGATATATGTTGAAATGGTCAGATTAGGTCTCCATGTTGACACCGGAACAACTTTTCATTCAAATATCTAAGATCATAATAGTGAATCAAGGGTATTGTACCTTCATTATGCAATAAAATCTAATTAGCAAAATACATATGCTACGCATAAAATAATAATGACAGTAACGTGGTAATGATTTAACAACTCACCATTGAAGCTTGTGTTGACGTCAAAGTTACAGCAGGAATGAAAATAAAAGTGTCCAGCACCAGAAATGCAATAGCACCGGGATGTTGTACTAGCATATGATGGATCCATGTTTCTCCTTCGGACAATCCTATCGATGATGTCCAAATTCCTATGACGGAAGCAAGGATAGTTTCAAGTTGAAAAAAATAATATAAAATATGATTTCAATGTAGGACAAGGCAGAATGAGATCTTTAAGTAATACTTTGAACCGTAACAGCACCGCTAATGAATGATGTCAAAGTTGCCATGCAAACAAAAATAAAGAATCCCTTTTGTTCCTCTGCAAGATACACAATTGTTATGATATTAACCCAGGCTGGAAATCAGGGGAAAGGAAAAAGGAAAATTTCCTTTATAATTGAGTGACAAAGTTAAACAGGACATCTTATTTCCAAGTCAAAAAGTATCCACAAGGACAGTAATCCTGATTCTATAAGCTGCCATCCACCTTTTCGTAAAATTCAAAAAGAAAGAGCGATTTAAAATTCTCCACAAGAATTATTTTTTCTTGTGGGGGGGAAACTAAAATACCATGATTCCTGACCTTTCCCACACAGTTAGATATCCACGGGCAATGGTGGTCAAACTGTTCCACACAACGCTTACAAGTCGGGCAATGCTTAGATCGGACAGTTCGAATTATCTGATGATGCAATTCCAGAAAAGCACAGAGTGAGTAATAATTAAAATTGAGTTCTTAACAAAGTAAAATCTAACTACAAATTAGCATTCGTCAGTATTTCCATCAAATACTCAAACAAATGCACCCCAAAAAACAAAAAACCAACCTTGCAGGTAGGGCAAAGTTGAGACCAATTTCCTGTCCAAACAGAGGAGCTGTTCAGGTCAATATTCAATAAAGGATCCTGTAAAACACCAATATAATATTAACAGATTTTCTAGTTAATAAAACCGGTAGATTTGTTCATAATATAGTAAAACTACAGTTCATATCAGAGATAAATGCTCATAATCTCCCATCATGTGTTTCAACTGAAAACCCAGAGTTGCATCAATGATTTTGTATGAAAGGAAAAGATATCAATTATCATGCATTCTCAAATCCACTGATTGTTCAAATAAAATCAAAGTAACCTTATAACTAGATGTTACATAAGTTACACTGCATGAAATATAATTCTATTGTTCACATAATCAAATCTTTCCTGCCTCATAGACCTTATGCTCAGGTAAAATACCCTCATAATTTGAAGGTTATATCTCACTAAAACCTGACTCTGGTGCAAATCATTTCTTAAAAATGACCATCAGAATTTGAAGCAACCTTTTTTATAGACAATAGAGTTTACACGTGAGATTGCATACCTCTGTATCATCATGAGCACCTAAGTCTCCTGGTCGTTTTTATAACCAGGATCTTTACTGCACAAAAGTGTAAATAACATTAAAAAAAATTATGATGCTAGCAACTTTAAATTAAAACACATTAGGCAAAACTAGATCATATACCAAGAATATATGGTAAAAATTAGATAGCATTGGAAGGCAGTATCATTAAGTCTGTTGCACAGTAACATCTGGCAATGCAAATCATATGAATGTCTGGGAAAAGTCACGAGAAAAAATAATGCAAGCAAACTAACTGTCTGAATTTCTTATTTGTAAGACAAATACACATGAAACAGGTGCTTTACCAATAATCATTAAGCAGTCCTCCTATCTATTACACAAACATCGATGTCTTCAGTTATCTCATCTCAAGGTTCTAGAACTTGACATGGTAAAAACGAGAAAGTTTGGGGAATTCCTACAAGTTAATGAAAAGATTCTAAGATCAAGTGATTGGCTGCAACTCATAATTCTTTGTTCTTGCTAAAGTGGCAAAGACCATGACCACCAGTTACAGTTTTCTTCAGTACTTTGTGTGTTGTTATTTGATGACATGGCAGATGTAACCACTTAAAATCACTAAATAATGCAAGCCAAAAATTAATAGCCAAATAACAAAAGATAAATACAAAGTAGAAAAAAAGGAAGTGTGCATCACCCACAACAATTTTCAGTAATGTGTTGACTGACAGAAAGAACCAGTCTTTTTAAAAAAAAAAAAAACAGAGAGAGAAAATAATAATGAATTGGGAGAAAGAAGAGAAGAATAAAGAATAATAAAAAATCATACAACAACCACGACACAAAAAGAAGAGAAAAGCAAAGGATTAAGAAACATGATCCTCCTTTGGCTCATCTTTGAATAATAAAGTTCAGATAACACATCAAAATTGGAAAGAAGAGGAAGCAAAATACATGCTAGTCAAATTTTACAGTGCACCTTTAGAACATAAGTCAGCGTAAAATATCTGTTCAAACCAAAGAGATAAAAAAATGAAGAAAGGAGATTCAAATTTTACCTACTGCACCTATAGAACATAATCAAGCTACCAACTGCCAGAGAAAGAGCTGTCCAAGCCCAAAGACCAACAACAGCAGTAATCTTTGGAAACTAGAACCTGGGGGGAGAGAGTAAAGCATTCAATCATAGAAATATTCAAGGACATATTATAATTATAATATAATATAAAATATGTAGAAATTTGTAAGGAGTCCTTGAAAGACCTGCAACAACTGAGTTGATGAAGAGGAACATTTCCAAGATTATAATACAAAATAAGATGGGAGCATAACCAATATCTTTCATCCTTCCATTACAAATTTTGTCTCTCCAGCGGTTGCTCAGAGCTCGCTGTTGCTTAGACTGCAATATATAAGACCATTATCAGCTTTGAGATATAGTAATCTGATGTTGGCCAACCAAATTATGCCTTAGTGGCAATGTGAGTGATGGGGGAAGAGTGAAAAAAAAAAAAAAAACACCACATGTGAAGGCCCCACATTAGCTAGCTTAAGATGGAAGTTGGTTGTGGCCGTGGAGTTGCTATAGAAACCAAAAGGGGGTAAAGACTTAAGTATTCTTTTCAATTGCCAGCTCATTTAGTACGGCTCGTGAATTTAGGCTTCTTGAAAGCCCATAGTTTAAACTTTTTCAGCCAGATCAGCACCTGTCCAGTTTTTAATGAGTATAGTCCAATTTTTGACCTTTTAATAGTCCAGTTTTGGGCTTATCCTGGACCAAACTAAGTACCAGTTTACTAGTATTTAGGTTGACATGACTGGTGCAATCCAGTTTTCAGTATATTGATGATTCTCCAGGACCTACAGCATTACAAAACACTGCTAAACTATGTCGCGTAAATGGATACAAGTTACAATAGTTCAACAGACATCTTTAATAGATTAAACCAAGTAAAGCCCTAACAAATTATGCATATCAGATGCATGCATTTAATGTTAAAACTATCTGATACTGGGATATCCTCACTTAGACCCTTTTTAACACTTGTTGCTACAACAAACCCAACACCAGAATCACCCAACCAGAAAAGAAGAATATCATAATAAATAAGAAAAGCCTTGAATTTTATTCCCAGGACAAAGAAAATAATGTTAAATTCTGAATTATCATCTCGAATTTTAAAAACCAAAACTATAATCAATAAATCAGAAAGTTATAATAACCAAATAAGGATGCTTTTCAAACTTCAACTTCAGAAATTTCCTTTTTTTGCCACACTGCTCAAGATCATTGCCTAGACGCTCATGCAAATGAGGCCCTCATTAATTTCCTAATTTCTTTTTTGACACCTTTATTTCCTTCTATGCTAAGTAAATACATATGTATAAATAAAGCAAATGTATCTCTGAAATCTCCTTCAAGAGTATGCACCAGCAGAACTACATGCAATAACGGTTACACATTTTTTCAAGTCTCATGAATGATGTTTTAGTGAGAAAATATACAACCAACAGCATCATCAACACAATGTTACGTACAAGGAAAAAGGCGACATGCCGATGACCTTTATCATGTGCAAGCTGTACAGGAGTGAATCCAGCTTTGTCCTTCACCACCAATTCTTTCTTTGTGCCTGAGTGTACAAGCACAGTGCATGCCTCTGCATTTCCTCTTGTTGCAGCCCAGTGCAAAGGCGTACAACCTATACTAGTTTTATTGAGAACCATCTCATTTAAAACTAAATGACTAATATAACTTTAAGTTACTATAGCTTTAGGAACAAACAACCCTTTTCAATAAATAATTTAAAAAGCTCATTCCAATGTAACAAACAATTATTGCATTCACACTCATATAAAACAGTCTTCATCAAATGTAAAAAGAAATCTAGCAACAAAAGTGCTTCTCCAGCATCTTGAAATACAAAATCATAGTCCCAACACAAGAATAATGATAAAACAGATGCATCAGTAGACATACATGAAGGAAGACATTAGAAATTAGAAACTTTTACACCAGCAAATTGACAAATGATTCTACTTTTGATACCATTACTCTTGAAAGGTTTATCCAGTAGAAACTATAAAATACTGACCACAGATAACATCTACCCTGGTAGGTGATAGCTCACCTCAGCATCAAATAGACCGCCAACTTCAAAAACTAAAAACTAAAAGAGGCTTATATTGTGAAGAGAATTCGATTGAGAAATTATACAAATGAACAGTGACCTAAATCCGCTTGGCATACCATTTTTATCTTGTCTCCCTTGGTATGCATCCCGGAATAGAAGCAATCGGATTGTATCAGCAAACCCCTTAAAGGCAGCCCTGTTTGAAGAATTAAAAGAATAAATAAAGGATACAAGAAGCTAACAAAGAAGATAGTCAACATCTTCAACAATATTAGTTTTTTATTCATATGCGGCCATGGTTATTAAAAAATGCATTGCATTTACCAACCAGAAGGACAACACAAATTTTTGAAACAAAGGGAAAATGATGTTTATTAGATTCTCTGGTTTAAGATTATGGTTTAGCATTATGACCTAGAGTGGTAGAATTAATTAATAAAATCAATGAACCAAAAATCATTTTAGTCAAACTAATTAAGTTGTGAGCTGGCTCTAAAAAATGATAAGAGAGATAGTGAAGATCAACAAAGATAAAAAAATAACATGTAAATGTCCAGTGGAAATAGTCTCACACCATGCTTAATCTGCATTTCACAAAAGTTCAATTTCCAAAGCTTCAATACTTGTGCAAAGTTCAAAATTCAAGAAAAGCACCACATTGGTTATCTTGTCATTCTTAATTTCACCTTCAAAGATTTTCATTCTTTCTAATGAAATAGCATTTTTCAACATGCACGTAATTCTCATATAGACAGAAATAGAATTTTCCAACCCATGATATATTGCATTTCTCTTAAACTATACTACATGTGGCAGAACAACATTGGCAACCAAGTACATGTGTTCGAGCTTGGAGGGGTATTGGAGTTAATGTACAGCATAAATGTTAGATGAAATGTTGACTAGATAGTGTCTGCATTAGGCTGTAATTAGCAAGTACTTAACGAGTCTTTTATGTCTTGTCTTGTATTTTAACCTATACACAAAGAATTTCATGTTGCTCAGCCATTCATTAATCACATCTCTACGGAGGGTTTTCCCTCTTCCTCTCTATTTATTTCATGATGTCATATTTAACTTTATCTGCGTGGATATTAATAATTTTTTCTTCTTAGAAATAGTTTCTTTAAGCCACTGCCCTTGTAGCATAGCGGCAAGGAAGCTCCCTTATAAGTGGAAGGTTGCCGGCTCAATTTTGCTTATAACCTCAAGCCATTAGCGCTTGGCCTTGTAATTAAAAAAGAAAAAATAGTAGTTTCTTCAACATGCACGTAACTCACATAAAGAGAAATAGAATTTTCCACCAGGTCACGTTTCTCTTAAACAAGATTAGATGTGGTAGAAACAACATTGGGAGCCATGTATATATATCAACAAGGCACTAATGTCTATCACCAGGCATAACAATCCGAGCTTGATAGAATACCAATGAAGAGGACTCCATCCCTCATAATCGGGTGCATCAAAGTCAGCATTGTACTTTGCAATTATGTGATTTAAGAAAGCCGTTTGTCCATATTGAGCAGCAACGTGAACTGCCTGCACCATACAATAAACAATATAGCTAACATATACTGATCGAGCAGGTTCCATCTTATTGACGTGCTTATAAGCAATCTTTTATATTCAATTCCAAGACTAAGCAATCAAAATAAAAATAACTGGAACAAGTTACATAAAACAACCGACTTCTCCAAAGATCAAAACTTAAATGGAAATATCATCTAAGCAATTAGCAGATACGTCTCTTCAAATCCCTCCGCTCTAAGAATGTGTGCAAAAGATAAAATAATACCCTGTATCCATGTAAATCTGCAGCCTCAAGCCGAGCACCGTTCTCCAAGAGCAAATCTGCCACTGTAGTTGCACCACGAACTGCCGCCCAGTGCAGTGCCGTCTGTTGCATGTTGTCAGTAGCGTTGACATCGCCCCCGTGCTTCAAGAATCAGAGTGACAGACATATAGAGTTGAGAGGGGGGGAAACGTAAGTTAACACGCGACATAACCTATCTATACCTTGTCAGAAAAACAATTTAGTACGCAGACACCATTACAGTTACAACAGTTGCTTCTATTTACCATGGAATAGAAAATGAGAAAAATAAAAAACAATTCCCTTATTTATGCATAAGAAAGTGAATAGTTCAAAATTTCAAAGCAAGCCCAATATTTTGTCATCAACGTTGAGCTCACATACGGATTATCACTTACTTAAAAAACGATTAGAAAACAGGGAGCACCTTAATGATGTACTGCGCAATATCTGGAAAGTTGTAAAGGGATGCCCACTGGAGAGCATAATAGCCATTGGAATCAGGCACAGAAACGGAGGCACCTTCTTGTTCCACAAACGACCTCAATTTCTCAAAGTCCCCATAAGATACGGCAGAGAACACGTCTACAACGAGAGGTGCATCGGAAATTTTCGGGGTTTTAGAGTCCGATGACACCACCTCGATCTCCGACGAAGCCATTCGGGCTAAAGCATTCGACAGGAAAACAGAATTTGAAAGGCTAATAGTAGGGCTGCACAAAAACCGGACTGGACCGGGTTGGATGTCAACCCGAAGTCTAGTCTGAATGGAGACCGGGTTAGAATTTTCAGTCCAAAGACTGGTCTAGTCTTGTTGGACCCGGGACCTGGACCGGGTTGGACTTGGTCCACCGGGTTACTGGACCAGTCCAGTTTCTTAAATCCAACTCTCTTAAAAAAAAAAAGGTCCTCATATCCCCTTTCCTATTCACTTGTATCAATATCATAAGCTTACTACCGTTTGAGTTTCAAAGCAAGCACTATTTAATTGCACATGATCCTTGTTATGAGATTAATTATGTTTCTTTCTTTCAGTTTTTAATATAAATAATCATCTTTCTCGCGTATTATATGAAGTACAAAAAAGGTGTCATACTATTCAATACCTATAAATATTACTGCTGTTTTTTATTCTTGCAAGTGTCAAAGAGCTAGTTAGAGATTTTGTTATTATAAATGTAAGATTTCCATTTTTTTTGTCTCTTGTATTTTATTTGTGTCTAAATTACCCTATAATCATATTTTCATGCGATATGGAGAAATGGAGAAATGACAAATGAGGCTATCAGACTTCAGAGTTCAGAGACCGAGTCTGAAGCATGCACGTGAGGTGTCAGGGTACTGTTACTGGGCTCAACTAAGTAAGATCTTTTTTTTGTAAATAATTAATTATTTATATTAAATATTAAAAAAAGAACCTGGACCGGGTCGGACTGATTGGTCCGAAGAGCAGTCTCTAGTCTGGTCTGACCCGTAGTGCAGTCTGACCCGTTCAGTCCAGTCTTTTGTTCGGGTTGAATTTTTCAAGACCGGGTTGGACCGGGTCACACCGGGTCGGACCAAACAGACCGGGTTTGAGGTTTTTCTGCACAGCCCTAGCTAATAGGATAAGGGTTTTCAGGAAAAGGTCAAAATTAGACCTACCTGGTGATTGCTTTTGGAGAGACAGAGAGGGAGGAATTTAGAATCTCTGGGGACATCGCAGAAGCTTCCGTTCAAAGCTTCCCCTGTTCCGCCCACTGTTCATCTTTTGTTATGTTGTCTTCTCTTTCGACTGCTTATTCTTACGTGCAAAGGCTCCTCATTCGTGTTTTTTTTCTTATTTTTGGGGTCAAGAAAAGCCTTCTCTTTCAACTTTCAAGTTTCAACAGAAGCGGCCGATCAAGACATCAGGTGATTTGGAGATGATTACGCTTATCTGAATACGAGTATGGCTGAGCTTAGCCATAATGCACATGGCATCAGTGCTCATTGCTCAGAGTTTCAGTAAAAATCAATAAAATATATAGAAAAATTGGGAAAAAATATTTAAAAAAATTGTACAAAATAAAAAATACCATTATGTATATGGTTATTTATAATTAGGTTTCGATAATAATTTTTTATTTCATATGTCAACCAAGTATACATTAAAAAAATTATTTGAGATGAAGGCCTTGGATTTTTTTCCCCCTTCAAGAAGGAGAGGCCCCAGATTAGTATATGTTATTATCATTTTGGATAACATAATTTTATTATTTTCAATGCAGAGAAATGATGGCACGAGTTAATCTAGAAAGTACGTACTTTATAAGCTAATGGAAGGAATTGAGAATTTAGTAGTTAGGCTAAAGTATATTTTTTATCATCTAGTTTTTTATAAAATTTTAATTTAATCTTTTAATTTTATAAAGTATCTTTTAAGTATTTTTATTCTAATATTATTAATTTTAAATAATTATTTTATACCAATTGTTATTATTTTAAAAAAATTAAATTTACTATATCAATATTTAAAAATGTTTTGTCAATATTTAAGTTTAATGTAAAAAATTTTTGGGATAAAACTAATAATATTAAAGTTAAATGACTCAAAAAATACTTTATAAATTTAAGAGATTAAAATAAAATATTGTATAAAATTAAAGAACTAAATGTATACTTTAACCTAATAGTTAATATTTTATCCATGAGCAAGTTCGGACATGTGTCTGCCAGGAGGCAGGAGCTTGAGAAAGTTTAACTATGAGTAATTACAAACTCATTCAGACCCACCCATGAGCAACAAAAATTAGCTTGAGATAGGAGAAACAATTCAAAGCCACTTGGACTTATTATTTGTGGGTTGCGGAAACAAGGTCATTCTACCACTTATAATATTTACTTCCTATTTGGATTGCAAAATTAATCAATTTTTTGGAGGAAAACCATGGTTTCAGTGAAAAATGCCAAAACACCGTAAATTGTTGCTAATTAATTATTAAAGTTTGAGCCACATTTTGTTATAAGCTACGGGCTGGTAGCTTCTCTCTAGAGGTATTCAACTTGGACCCTTCCTAATTGACTCAGTATCATCTCAATCATATCAGAACGGGTCTTGCTTTGACTCGAAAATAATTTAGATGAGACTTTATGAGACGAGACAAGAAAAAGGTTCAAGACGGGACGGGACACGAGATTACCATCGAGACATCCCGTCTCATCCCAAATATTATATATATTATTTTTTATTTTAAATATATTAATTATATTAATATAATTTACACTTATATTAATTATATTAATTATAATTTCAATGCTTATAATTCTTATTTAAAACTAAAGTTTTTTTTGTATTGATAATTTTAATGGTATGGAGTAAACATGGCAATATCTTTCTTTATAATATATTAATTATATTAATATAATTTATTATTATATCTATCTATTTAATAACTTTTATTTATAATGTATTTCTTGCTCTATTTTCAAAAAAATAATTAGCTTAGTATATCTCCATTAAAGTAAAAGAACAATGATTTAATATTGTGCTTGATTTACCTGTTGTTGCTACTCTTATAGCATAAAAATTACTTGTATTTTCTATTATAATGTGTAGTTATAATTAATATAATTCAATAATTGACTTTTAATTGTTGTGATTTATATATTTGTATTTTTTTGATTAAACTTAATAAATTATATAATTTAAAATTTTAATAAATGTTATTATTAAGACCTTTCTTCAATATTATTCCATTTATCAGGACTGCAGGACGTCCCAATCTTGTCCCAACTCTTAATAAGACAGAATGACTTTCAAGACAGGACGAGACATGGAATTAAAATTCAATCTAGATCTTTTTTCTGGACAGGACACGGGATGGGGTGTCCCAGTTACATCTCGTCCTGTGAATACCCCTACTTCTCTCAATCAATTATTTATTTAGTTTATAAAAGAAGCAAGATCACAAAATGGGTAGTACAAATGAACGGGAGAAATATTGGGTCAAGAAGTAAAGTGATAGAGATGTCCTGTTAAATGTTGTGAACATTTTTCCCATCATTTTCTATAATTAATTAGATATATAAGTTAAATAATATATTTTACTTTTTAAATAAAATTTAAAAATTTAATAATATTATATACAACTTTATCAATAATTTAATTTTGAAAAACAATGTCCTTTATGATAATTTGCACAGCTAAAATTAATTCTAATTAGATCACCCAATATCTTCAATCATGTTCAAATTAATTTCAAAAAATAATATCCAAATAAATTGAATTATAATATAATCAATTATAATCAAAATTAATCATATTAATTAATTATTTTTATAGTCAATTATACCCAACTGAAATCTAAACGTGCTCAAGTTGTCAGCAAAGGACTCCACTTGCAACTCCATAAAAATTTCCTTAAAGTAACCCTTATAACTAGGGCTGCACTTAGGTAGGATTGGGCCGGGCATCACTGTGTTTGGGCTAAGTTTGGCCCGATCAACTTGAAAAAGCTTTTTATAAATATTACTTTGAAAAATATATAATTTTTTTTGAAAAAATATAATTATTATCATTTAAAATATATCTTTTATAAAACTAGTAATAGAATCACTAGTAATTTTTTTATTACATATGATCATCTATTAATTATTTTTACATAATATTAAGTTAAGAACAAATTTTAAATTTTAAAAGAGGTTAAAATAATTGTCATCTAAAACATTATAATTCATGATAACTCTCAACAAAAAATAATACCATCAAATAAAAGGAGAATCTCAAAGCAAAAAATTTGCTTTTAGGGTCCAATACAATCTAAAAACTTTTTGCAAGCTCAAAGAGCCCTTCTTGCAATTTTTTTTCGTATGCAAAAAGACATCATTGTCCTTAATGAGAAAGAAAGAAATGAATTGAAGTAGGAGAAGATGTAACATCTCAAATTTGTAATCCTGTATTAATTACTGATTACGAAATGAATTAGTGATTTAATGTGAAATTAGTATTCTAGATAGTAGAATGTTATATTAATTCATTGGGATGTTATATGAGCAAATATGAGCGGAAGAAAGAAGTTTTGAAGTAGAGCGTGTGAGCATAGTAAGGATTACCCTCACTGTGCCACATGCCATAGTAAAAGATGGGTGTGTCGCAGTGTATGGTGCAAAACTCTGATAAATAAGTTCGTGTATCAACTCATGGAAGAAAAGAGAAAAGAGGAAAAGAAGGTCTTGGCATGGAGAAGAGAAAGAGCTCTACTAAGGCACTCAATTTCAGGAGAAAGAGGAACATTTCCAACCTATTACTTATCGAGTAAGTTTTATAGTGCCTTAATCTTCAATTCTATCATATTTTTTCTTAGTTTTAACTAGTGAGAAATTGAATTCAAAAATTTTAAAGACATGATTTTTTACCTTATAATAATAGAAAGGTTCTCTGAGACTAAACTAGTACCTTGTGACTAGTTTGAGTCAAGACGATAAAGTTTTGAAACTTTAGGCTCGATTTAACTTAATCTAAAAAGAGAGTAATGTGAGAAATTGGGCTAGATAAAGGTTAGTGTTGGTATTGAATGATAATTGGCCATAACACATGTGAACAAGTATGAATAGAGGTAGTGGCAGCAATTAGGTGTTAAATTGTTATAGTTGGCACCTTTATCAATAATGAAATTGACTTTGGTTACCACTTTTGTATAGATTTTAGCATGTAATGCATACATAGCAGAAAGAGATTTAAGAAAAGAAATGTAACACAGGTAACCCTTTCTATTAAGCAGAAGGGTTGAGGTAATGATATAACTTATTATTTTTATTAACTATTATAACTGTGTAGAAGTGATAATATAATTGTGAAATTGTGATTTTGTTAGTTTTTGTGCATGATTTAGCATTATGAATGATTTTAGCATAAAAATTAGATTTGTAAAAGGAAAGTTTGTCAATTTCTGACTTTAGTTGATATTATATATACATATGTATGTATGTATATATGTATGTATGTATGAAAGTATGTATGTTATGAAAGTGTGGAATCGAGATAATTGTGTAAAAAACATGATCATAGGGGGTAGGAATTCACTTAGGATATGTGAGGATGTGTGTATGTGGAGATGTGAGTGAAAAAATCTATATAGTCAGGCTAGCACCATAAGATATTTAGTGCAGCATTATATGGCCTAAAACCATAGGTAGTCCAGTACAACATTATATTGGAATTGTTACCATGGGATATCGGGATAGTCTAGCAACTCCTTAGTGCACGTTAGGGTGTAGTTAGGAGTCAACGATACCTTTATCATAAGTATGTGATAAGGGAAATCATAGTCTGTAAGTAGAATAAATTACTTTTGGTCTGGTATTTTTACCAACGAAAGTGTGCTCGGGTCAATGAGAGATTGATTCAGTAAAGCCTATAGTTTTATATCGAGAAGCATTGGAGATTCGGTGGTTAGATGATCATGTTAGTGTATTATTTATATGGAAATGTTTTGAAAAGATGAAATTCCTACATAGTATGATATATAATTCTTATTACTCTAGTTTTGTTACTTTGGCATGGTTATCTGTGGTAATAGATATTAAATAAATTATATTGGTTGCTGATATTTTGATTTCACTCGTGGCTATTTATATTTTTTCAAGTTTTGGTGATAGTGATGCGAAAGGAAAGGAACCAGATCGAGAATAGAGATTTCTCAATTAAGCCTTGTAAGAATCAATGTAATGAATTTATATACAAGTAATAGTTGTGTGTATAAGTTGTAACATCCTAAAAATTTTAAGACTCAAATTTATTTAAAAAAAAATAAATAAAAATAAAATAAAATATCTATAATTAAATTAAAATTTAGAATAATTTAATAGAAGCCCAGAGTTTGAATTTTACTAAACAAAATTTTTGTTTTATTTGATTTTTAACTATGGGAAAAATTACCAAAGTTGACCCAGGCTTTTGTGCAATAATAAAAAATGTTGGGCCATTTCTTGTAATTTTCCCCAAACTTTTAGATCAGCTTTTATAAGAGGAAAACCAAACCAGAAACGCAGAAAAGAAAACAAGGAAAGAAAGGAAACACGTGAGAGAGAGAGAGGGGAAGAAGAAAGGAGAAAGAAAGGGAGTTAGGCTCGGATTTAGGAGTCTTTGCGACCGTTGCGAGCTCGGCTACACGATAGGTAAACTCCCTACTTCAATCCTCTTCTCTTTCTCTTGATTTTCTTCAATTTTTGGAAGAGAAGATTTTTGAATTTTGATCCCAAAGGCTTTATTCTTATAAGCTTTTGTTTCTTTGGATCCTAGGGAGCATGTTTTGAGTTTCTATATAGTGATCTAATGTTTTGAGTGGATAATTGGATGAAAAGAGGTGTTTTGGGCACAAAATAACCTTGAGAAATTGGGTTTTTGCTCTTCAATGGTTTAAGCTTATTGATTTAGTTATAATTTTGCTATTTGAGCCCAATAAGATTTAAATTAAGGTTTGGTTTTCATTATAAGAGCTAATAGTGAAAGTTGGTGACACTAAGTGAAGGTTTTTAATTGATAAAAAATTATATAAATTGAAAATTAGCCTAGTGATGGCTAATAAATGGTTTTGATGGTTAAGTGATACTATGTGAATGGTTGGTTTAATATATGGACCATTAGGGTGGATTATGACTCATAGACCTAAGTTGTGTGGTATGAGTTATAGTCTTCATTAATGCTATTTGTCATGATAAGTGATGTGGATCACTTATATGTTGTAGAAAATTGTTGGTGGAACTTATTGAGAAGTAAGGAACAAGCCGAGCCCTATTTTGTACAAGGAGAACCCTTTTGGTACCAAAGGGTTGAGGTAACAGGGGAATTTATATTTCTTATTACTTTGTTTTAGCTATTTTTGAATAAATATTACTAGTTATCATGCATTACATGTTTTAAAAGATTAAATGTGCTTTATAAGGGGTTATGGAATACTACTTTGATTATAGTGCAAATATGTTTTCTAATTGTTTAATAACAATGTTTTTATGGAAATGAGATTTATAAATATTATACTACTTTAGAGTGTTGAATGGTCAATACTCAGGAAAAGTAGACAAGAGTAAAAGGCATGATCTCGGTGGGAGTTCACCAATGAGAAGGTGTGGATTTTTAATATTCTATGGCACACTGTCAGTACTTAGTGTTGTCTTACGTATTGTGGGCTCAGTGCACTAAAGTGGTTAGTGTATTGAGTGTTCGACACCTCTCAGTGGGGGAGAGAATCCGACATATGAAGTGTGAGGTTGAGTGCTTAGGCCAAGGTAGCCCTCACATGGAGAGTAAGTCGGGCTAGCTCTGGGAGGGAGTTAGCTTTGACTGCTCAGGATTTACGTCGAAGGGGCATAGGCGGTTCGGTGGATTAGATCATGCCTTAGATTATGTTTTGTGCCTGTGGAGGTACAAGTAGGTATAAGGTTTACCTGTGAGTTAAAGAGTGCCAGGGGGCATTCTGTTGGTCATAAAAGGCCATACCGGCCTAGGTCATGCATTCATACATTTTAAATGGCTAAATTATATACTATGTTGAATTTATTATTCATTTATTTGATTATGGCTTACTTTGTAATAATCAATGTAGATTTCTCTGTTACTGAGACTGTGGTTGTCTCACCCCTTTCTTTTCAATATTTCCAGGTCCAGGTGAAGGATCCAGTGGTGGACGGGGAAAGGAGCAAAGCTAGAGGTTTGCTTGTGATTTGTAAAGAACTGCAACCCCTTTCTTTTGAGCAAATATATTGTAATGTATTTAAGATTAGGGTGCCAGTAGGATATGATTACGTATGTGTATGTGAATATGTGTGGATTGTGTGCTTGTGTATGAATTTTTGTCTGTTTGCAGACTTGTGGCTAGGAAACTTGGTTATGGTGTGTGGTTTTAATGGATTTACTTAGTAGACCAAGTTTCTATTACAAGCAGATTTTTATTTTGATATATATGTGATTTTATAAGCAAATGTAAAGTGGTTGCATTGCAAATGGTGTGCTATGGGCAAACATACACTTTGGATAGAGAGAGTGGGTGCGTGGGCCCCACAAAGAGCTCTGAGC
Source organism: Prosopis cineraria (assembly GCF_029017545.1). NCBI lineage: Eukaryota > Viridiplantae > Streptophyta > Magnoliopsida > Fabales > Fabaceae > Prosopis > Prosopis cineraria. The sequence continues at coordinate 10,115,843 of NW_026555334.1, read as the reverse complement.
CAAGTGAAAATGTTTAGCATATGTATTTATATAAATACATGGTATTTAGATTGATTTGTGACCACCCTTGTATGATTTGTGCATTTTGGGGGTTTATGGTCCATTTTAGGAAATGGCACCCAGGTGGTCAAATTTTGATGTACGGGGGTTTTCCATCATTTGAATGTTCTATCAGGTGTTTTTAATCTTATTTGACGTGTCCAAAGTGTTCCCACAGGTTTGTGACCATTAGGATGAGATTTGGACAATTTTGAAAATGGTTTTTACCAAAAAGCTGCACTTTTGCATCTGAGTGTCCAAATCTTAATCCGATCGTTGGATTTCTCTAAAATTTAGGTCACAAGTAAAACCTTTTATAAGCTTCATGTGGGATTTGGAATCACATCGATCGGATATCGGACGAAGAAACGACGCACTCCAGAATTTGGTCTGGAGGTGCTATCATGACAGCATTAAATTGCTGTCATGATAGCTACAGTAGTTATATTGTAACCTACATAAAATTCAATCCGTCCGTTGGATCTTTTTAAAATTTGGTATGCTAATAGTATTCTTAAAAAGTGACATGTGGGCTTTGAAATCACTCCGATCAGAGGTCGGATGATGAAATGGTGCACTCCGAAAGTTGGTCCGGAAGTGCTGTCATGACAGCTTTTCATGCTGTCATGACAGCAAAATTGACTAAATTTGTAACATGTCTAATTTTTAATCTGACCGTTGGATCTTTTTAAAATTTAGTACACTTATAGTACCCTTTGAATGTGACTTGTGAGCTTTAAAATTTCTTCGATCGGAGATCGGAAGGCGGAACGGCGCCTCCTAGAAGTTGAACCGGGAGGGTTGTCATGACAGCAATTTAATGCTGTCATGACAGCATATTTTTACCCTTCTTTTGTCTAACTTGCTTCCGTGCGCTATAGGTAGAACCTATAATTTTTTTTAAGGTTTTAAATGTTTACTTTGCAATCGTATATTTGCTTAGTGATTTAAATGGTTTGTTTCCTAAGTTGGTTTTAGGATTAACTCCTTAACCACACTTAGTTTATTTGACTTGTGTGATTTTTGGATAACACTCGGGGCAAGTGTTACATAAGTTATCATGGAAATCAATACTTGTGCATAACATGTGAGTGTATATTTTTATGTGTGTGTGTGATTTTAAAATCATAGCCCCTTTGTGTGTTTATGTGTATAAATGGTGTGAATGTCCATGCGAGCTAGTGATTGAATGTATGTGGTTATGGCTTGTAATATGTGAGATATATATGTGAAACATGGCCTTGTATGAGATTGAGAATGAAAAATGAAATTTTTTCTCAAAAGTATGTAACGTGCAGTTTATAAGCCAATTGTATATCTGTGTATTATATTGTATATATAATTGATAAATCAGATGTATATTACCTATTTGGACGTGCTCAAAGCCTTAAAAGTGACCAATGACATATGGTTTAGATTGGGGATGCTCAAGTGGCAATTTTTGACTTATATTTTTTAATATATATATATATATATGTATGTTTGTATGCATGCATGTATATATAAATAATACATTGCAAAAAGAATTGCTAGATAGTAGATTTTAATTTACGGTGACAAATTCTAAAACAAAGTAAATTATCATTTAAATTTTAATTTATACAACATACCAAATTTAAAGTACATTAAAATAAATATTTTTTAATTTTTCAAATACATCTAGATTTAAGTGTTAAAAATGGAATTTTCCCGTCAAATTTTGGGCACGAGAAGGGATTTAGCAACCGAATCTACCGACCCGTCTTGTCAAGTACTCCGATACCAGTATCCTCCTGCCTCAATTCCTCACCTAACCCATTGGTCTTCTTCATCCATCCTCCACAAAAAGGGCCAACCACGATCAACATGTTACCTTCCTCACCAACCCTCCAGGAGACTCCGCCTTGTTTCCTTTCATTTCTGTGCTCAACTCTAAGCTAAGCCTATGGCATCCACCGCCAATCATTTCGCTCTTTCTCTCTCTTCCAAGCGAACAACGAGCTCTACAGCCTCAAAACTCAATACCAGTTTCTCTCACCTCCATTGCTTTCAAAGTTCCAAATTCCTGTCTCCGAGATATTCTGTCGAATTGAACAGGAAATGGGTTTCTGTGTCGAGCATGGGTCAAGATAGGAGCCTAAGGGTATGCGCCAATTCGGCTCAAGTTATGGATCAGTTTGCTACAAAGACGGAGCCTGGTGTTCCCACGATCGTTGAGGTCGACCTGGGCAATCGGAGCTATCCGATTTATATCGGTTCGGGGCTGCTTGATAAACCTGAGCTTCTCCAGAGGTATGTCTAATAAGAACACCGAACTTTAAATTTCATTTCAGTCACGACCCATGTGTATAACGTTGCCGTTTTGTAGACCGAATTCTAGTTTATCCGTACGGAGGATCGGTTGGGCTTTCTGTGTACCAAAATGATAGAAAGCTGTACGGACAAAATGAGGAATTTTGTGTGCATCTTTAATGTATTTTTAAAAGCGATTATTTTCCATTTTCTGAGGTGTTATGTTAAGATGTTCTTAGAAGTTAATGCTTATCCAATAGGCATGTTCATGGAAAGAGGGTCCTTGTGGTCACTAATAATACCATTGCACCATTGTATCTGGACAAAGTTGTTGATGCTCTAACAAGAGGAAACCCAAATGTTTCCGTTGAGAATGTCATTTTGCCAGATGGTGAGCAGTACAAAGATATGGTAGGTCTATTATGTTTAGATTGGGGATTGTGTAATCTTCTCCCTAGGCCCGAGCATGAAAAGTGGTTACCTGTTTAACTGCTAGGACACTCTAATGAAAGTGTTTGACAAGGCCATTGAGTCAAGGTTGGACCGGCGATGCACATTTGTAGCTCTTGGAGGTGGTGTAATTGGTGACATGTGTGGCTTTGCAGCTGCTGCTTTCCTGCGCGGTGTTAACTTTATTCAGATTCCAACAACTGTTATGGCTCAGGTCTAGCATCACATCTAAAATATTCGTGTTTATGTCACCCAGATTTCTGCTTGCCCTCTTTTATTTGATGTTGATTTTTCTGATCTCAGCATCTTATTTCTTTTGCATTGGTCTGTGCATAATTTTCTAGGTTGATTCTTCAGTTGGTGGCAAGACTGGGATAAACCATCCTCTTGGAAAGAACCTGATTGGTGCTTTCTACCAACCTCAGTGTGTGCTTATAGACACAGACACATTAAATACATTACCAGATAGGGAACTGGCATCAGGGTTTGCTGAAGTTATAAAGTACGGGCTCATCAGGGATGCAAAATTTTTTGAGTGGCAGGAGAAAAATATGGAGGCATTGATGGCGAGGTAAATTCATCATCTAAGTATTGTTATAAGCTTGCAGTCTCCAGTATTTGTTCCTTTTATGCCATGAAGCTTGCACCGCAAGGCAATAACATCTCCTGGGTTATGAGTTATGACAGCTAGTCTTGTGGAAATTAGGCTTAAATATGTAGACTTTGAAGGAACTTTTTGCTATGATTGCCCTAGCATAGAAGAATTACACACGTTAAATGTATTAATGGAATTAATCAAGAGCCATGAATTAGTGCAGTCATAAAAATTTACAGCAGAAGGAGTAACAGAAAAGGAAATTTCCAATAGTTGGATTGGAGAGGAAGAACAACATCAGAGAAGAAGCATTCACTAAACTCTTCACACCTCTAAACACTAACCTTCACACTCTTTTGGCTGCATCTCGTCAGCTCTCTCTTTTGGCCCGAGTCACATGGGTCTTGTATCTTTACACTATTATCCCTTTCTTGAGCTGTATTGCTTTTTGTTACTTCAATAAACTCATATACCCTCTTCCAGTCTTCCTGTTCATAAAATCTAATATCCGATGCAGGGACCCAAGTGCACTGGCATATGCTATAAAGCGATCATGTGAAAACAAGGCTGAGGTTGTGTCCTTGGATGAGAAGGAAAGTGGACTGAGGGCCACATTGAACTTGGGCCATACATTTGGCCATGTGAGTGCTTTCATTTCACTTGTGATTGTTTTTGTTTCAGATTTCCAAACAGTTGAGTTGGTGCTGTCAATATCATCTATAGGCTAATTCATTGAGCTGACATGAATTATTTTCATCTTTATTATATATATATATATTTTTTGTGAATCAAAGTATGAAGTTGTACAAATAATCAAATGTGAAGGATTGAAGACAATATCAGAGGCATGGATCATTTTTATAAACTAAGAGAAGAATGGAGGCTGGGGTCTGTGGTGGGGAAGTAGAATTCAAGATGGTGTACAAGCTTATATTAGCATTTTCCCCTTCAGCATATATTGCTTTACATTTAATATGCACTTTTAAGAATAGAAATGAAAGAATCTTACCTGTTTATTTTGTTATGGGGGTAGCCTCTGGTGTTTAATTCATGAACGATGCCCTTTCTCATGCTAAAATGACACGTGTTGTTTTAAATACTATGTTTTCCCTCTTGGGAGACATTGTATTGAAACTTGCTAATATTAACATTTCCTCTTTAACTCTACCCTGGGCCAAAAAAAAAAAAAGGTATTTCTGAAATTTTCTGTTCTACATTTCTTAAATTTAACGTTATGATAGTCTTGTGAGTATGTGTTTGTTTGCTGCTTCAGATTTGTGTTATCATATTTGTCCACACAAATTTTCTGTGCGTGATCTTATCAGGATAAGTTCTCCAACTGATTAAATACTCCTTCACGTGGCTGTTATTTTAGGCAATAGAAACTTCAGTTGGCTATGGACAGTGGCTTCATGGAGAGGCTGTTGCAGCTGGCATGGTACTTGACTCTCACAGTTGTTTTTTATTCTCATATTTTTGGGCAGATGAGCTTCTTGTTACGTCAGGATCTTTATTGACGAACGTTGTATGTCAATGAACACAGGTAATGGCTGTTGATTTATCACATCGCCTTGGTTGGATTGATGGTTCTATTGTGCAGCGAGTTCATGCCATTCTTAAGCAGGCAAACCTACCTACAACCCCTCCTGAAAATATGACCGTGGATATGTTCAAGTCAGTAATGGCGGTAAGAGGCTGTCGTTTCATTCTTTTGATTTGAAAAGTAAAATTAAAAACTTCTATTTGTCTGTGTGATGATCAAGGCTTAATTGTTTCGTTCTATCAGGTAGATAAGAAGGTAGCCGATGGGTTGCTAAGGCTTATCCTTCTAAGGGGTCCTCTAGGCAATTGTGTTTTTACTGGGGATTATGACAGAAAAGCCCTTGACGATACACTATGCAAATTCTGTAAATCTTGATCTTATGCCTGGAGCCTGGTTCTTTATGTTCCAGTTTCATGCAATTCTTGAGCAAGTGTAGCGTGCTTTTCTTCATGTAATCCTTATGTCATTCGTGGTGCATTGGCAAAGTCTTTCCCTATGTTGTAATATTAGAAATTAAGGCATGGTCAATGACTACTATTTGAGTAGATCAAATTCTTTTGTTTCTCCGAGAGTTTTGAGCACCTGATTCTATTTATCGTTTCTCAGCAAGCCTTGTCCTATTTATTAAGGCCGGCTTCATAAGTCTGTAAGATATCATCATACTATTGGGCTTTATCAACAATAAACTGTTTAAAAATACCGTTTACCCTAAGATCTTGTTACGTGACTTCCTATAAACTACAATGTTTTTCTTGATGTCTCTTTACATTTTGTCAATTGTCATGACTATAAATCATCTATTCAATAATCCATTTAGGGTTATCCGTGTTGGAAACTTTGAATGGTGAGAAAATAATTGTCTTATTGTGAAATAATTGAGAGAATTTGATTGATTAAACATAACCAATGGCGGTTGGGTCAAGGAGTCAGTACCCAATGTGTTAGGTCATGCGTTTAAATTTTGTGAATTGAAAAAATCACTCTAAAAGAAATACTGGAGTTCGGCTCAATGTATTGCTTAAATTCGAATTAGTTAGTAGCATCCAATATCAAATAAAAAGCTAAAATATAGTTTTTCTTGATAATCATGTCTATTTTTTGAGTGAGTATGCTTTTGAAAATTGTAAAGCGTCAATTTATACACGAACAGAATAACAGTCAGTAGAAGGATTTTTTTTTATACAACCATAATATATAATTATTTTGTATATTTGGAAACTCTCAGATATAAAACTTGTTGACTATGGAGGCAGATAGATGGCTGCACCTGCTGCTGTTTATCAAGCTTTATGACCGAGGAAAATTATGAATGATTTGAAGTTTAAGCAAGAAGCTGTTAAGAGATTTTGTGTGATAGCAAGTCTGCTGTTGCAATGGTTAAAATCCAGTGTTTTCATGGAAAAAGTAGACACATTAAAATCAAATATCATGCCATTAGAGAAGCTGAAAAGGAACGTGAAGTGCTGTTGCATTGTTCAACAGAAGAACAAGCTGCTGATATTTTTAACAAAGGACTACAGTAGTACTAGAAATGATTTCAGGAACTTAGAGACAAGCTTGGAGTTGTGCGTAGCTCTTCTACCAAGGAGGAGTGATGAAGATTGCTTGCTGAACTGATACAAATCTATGCACCAGATTGTGTTTCTTTTGTTATTTTGAATATTTTGCAATATTTAATTGTTGATGTACCGGTAACTTGAATGAATGCTTAATCGAACAAGTTTCCTTAAATTATGGTCATTTCTTATTGATCCATATCTTTTTGCATCTATATAGATATATTTCTGATGTAATGAAATTGTATTCCCATTTTTTATCCTCTATCTTCTTCTTTGTTAATGATACAGATAAAAATTTCTCACAAATTTAGGAAAAATCTGATTTTTCAAGTGAAACTAAATGAAACTTGAAAGTTTGTTTGACACTTGTCATTCATTTCTAAGAATCTCATGCAGATATCAGCATTATGAACTGAATGTGCACAACACAATTTCAAAATTTCTACCCACAAACACAGACACATTCATCTTAGGTCAAACGGATGACACTCTTTTTTCTTTTCCTGAGACAATGGCTTTAATATGTCTGTTTAGTTATGTACCTGGTCATAGAATCAGATGGACATATTTCAAAGAAGAAAGAATTCTTCTCTGATATGTTGCTTCCGAAGCAAAAGCAAACATGTCGTGTTGTGCTAAACTGCTTTCGTATCAGAAAACTCCCATGTCGTCTACTTTCGTATTATCATCATAGTTGAGACCTTTCCAATGTGACACATCGCTGTTTCTTTCCTTCTCTGTTCAGTATATAGGATCTTTCTCAGATTAGTATATTAGAGAGGAAAGAAATGAGTTCTTTCCTGCTCCGTATATCCCAGTCATCATTGTTATCATGTTTGCTATATTGCAAGGAAGTGAGTCCTTTTCTTTGGTATAACACTGTTGGATCTTCTTCTGTTTAGTATGTGTGCTTAGTATAGAGTTTGAATCATTCTCTATTCGGTTTATATCAGAGTGAGGCTGTACTTATAATAATTTCCCCCCCTTCGTTTGCTTGCCCTACCTGACTCTATTGAGATCTGTTTTGATTGAAAAACTCAAGCAAATGGATATGGGCAGAGAAGTGCACTTTCTTTTAAGCACAAAGCAATGGCAAATATTTGTTTACAAAAGGCAGACATCTAAACATCATACAGTATTTTGGTCAAAATATCCAACCAAAAAAAAAAAAAAGGGTGAGTGAGAGAGATAACATGTGAGAAGCATTGAAGGCTGCAGAGAAGTCCCACATCGACCAGCAAATAGAAGCGTGACCTCTCTCCCCACTATATAAAACCACGCATGAGCAAGTCTTCAAGCACGGAGCCGTGCGGTGAGCACAGAGCGAACTATTCTTTCGCCTTTTACTAAAGAATACCGTGTGCTCGCCGTACAAAGCGGCATACGCCTATTTTTGGAGAGGGGTTTTCCTTTTGGAAGTCTCTTGCAATTCGTAGTTCAAAAATTATACGTTAATGTAGTTTTCTGGGTTGTGGTGTTCGTCTTGTTAGGAGAAGTAGCTTTTCCAGTTTTATATCTGGTATACGGGTCACAGATTTAAGTTGAATTGGAAGATTCTTTTTGATGTATTTTATTGCCTTCAAATATCAGCGATGCTTTTCATGTTTCCAATTTTTTTTTTTTATGATCAAACAAAAGTTGATAAATGTTCAGGAAGATGTCATAAAGCTGAAGGTTTTTTTTATGTTTTAAAATTACCAGTGGAGAGAGAATTTTAGGTATATAGAGATTATTAATCTTGTTCTTATTTATAGGCACTTCATTAAATTCAACTTCACATCTTTCAACTCTTATTAAATATTAAAAAAATTATTAAAAATAGTTCTTATTTTTAAGAATGAAAACTTATTAAATAGACAGTTAAGCGAGTTTAATGTTTTTTTAATTTGTTAAAAGTAATTTAGAAATAAGATTAGAAGAAATAATAATCAAGTGAAATATAGTAAAAATAATTTATAAATAAGATTAGAAAAAATAATAATCAAGTGTGTAGATTTAAAATTATATTAAATGAAGAAAATTTTTTAAAAATTATATTTTTATTTTTAAAAATAAATTCGTAAAGTGTTGCTATTAAATTTTATTGACGTGATCTTATCTTAAATTATAATAATTATAATTTAAAACGATGGGATTATTTAAGAGAAGATGAGTCAATTTCTGCTCGGTGTATATTACCAGGTAGTGAATTCCTCTCCATTCGAAGACTGTTTCTTATTTCATTTCTTCTCCATTCAGTTCACTTGTTCTTTCACCCTTGAATTTTCTCTGTGTTGTCATGTCACTGAAATCTGTTTCGAATGGAAAACTCAAGCTACATGGATATGTTCTTATATAAATTCTTCTTAATTTTAGTTCTTTTTTAAATTGATTTGATTGTGAAATAAAATATCATAGTATATGTATTGTAAATCTTGGAAGAATTCAATCAGAGTCTACATTCAGATAAGAATCATCTCTCCTTATTTTAAACTTTGTACAACTATAAAAGAATTAATTTTTTGCTTAATTAAAAGATTATGCATTGCTACGCCACACAAAAGAGAAAGGAACAAAACATAGGACACTTATTTGGCTTGTCCAACGCAATCAAATATGCTAGCAACGGATGTTCCCCTGGAAAAAGGAACAGAACACAGTAATAAGACGGCTAATCACTTGGAGGCCAATGCTAGTAAAGGATATGCACTCTTTTGAGTAGGCGGAAACACCGACACTTGCCAGAGACCCCTCTCAGAGGATGGATGTGGGATCAGGCATTGGTTGATCTTCGATTATTGGCAACCTTTTAATTTGATTGAGTTTTAGTTTCTGCTTCTGTTTTTGTTCGTCTTTATTCTGGTTTTCTTTTTGAACGATTGTAGTTCTGCTTAATGTTTTTGAATGAAGTATTCGGTTGACCCAAAAATTTAAAAAAAAAAAAATTCGCACACTAGTAGGCTTCCAGGTAGATGTAAAAAAGTTTGATGTTTCAATCTACCAAAGTCACGAGCATTCTAATATCCTCCATTGTATTTTCTCAGGTATCAAAATTTCAAATTCAGTGGAAATAAATTCAGTAGAAATAAAATGCTAAGATTTCCCGTATTTGTTCATAATGAAAACTCTTAAGAAAAGTGATATTGACATCCATAGATTCAAAAGGCTTTAAAATTGACAAGCATGTTAAGAATCACCTCGAAGCGTTGTATGATTAAAGTATGACTGATATTTTTTTAAAAATGGTTACTCATGTAGTATGAAATTAAAACTTGCCTCTTCGGTATTACGAGGGTTCTTTCACTTAAAAGCAATAATAAATTCAGAACATTCTTGTAACATTGACAAATGTATCTCAATTTTAATGAGCATGAATGATCCTTATGTTGCTTAAGAAAGATTGTAATTTAGTTTCCAAGATTTCATAGGTTCGGTCCTCGAGCACGCATCCAAAGTTTCACTTCGTACACATCTTTGAAGCTGTACGAAGCTCGCTAGACACTTGTCATTCAGTTCTGACCACCTCGTGCAGATATCATCATATTAAGGAACATATAAAAAGGCCCACATCGGGGAATGTTAAGAAACCTCAACTATCTCTCCACTATATAAAGCGACGCGTGTTGGCTTTCAAGTTACGGAGCCGTGCGGTGAGCACAGAGCGAACTATTCTTTCGCCTTTTACTAAAGAATACCGTGTGCTCGCCGCCTGAAGCGACATACGCCAATTTTTGGCGAGGGTCTTCTCTCGGGAGGATCCTCACAACACAAAGTTCAAAAATTTGGTATTATTTGTGCGGCGGTGGTGTTCGGCAGGAGTATAGGATGCGTAACAAATATTATGTTGTCTTATCTACGGAGTAGTATAAGCTTTATGTTTTAATTGTTCTTTTAGGGACATAATGGTGAATGAAAAAAATATCCATTTTTATTATTTTTTTATTCTCAAAATATATTTTATAAAATGTTAATTCTTAAAATAATAAAATAAAAACAGTTTTCAATATGTCCCTAATTTTTTTTTTGAGAGTCAAAGTGAGAGAGTCTTTTATCATGGATCTTTCTTTTTATTTATTGTAAAGGAGTAAATACATTTCTGCGAAGATAATTTTTAAAAAAATTTATATTAAAATATAAGATAATTTAAAAAATAAAATTTTATTAATAATAATTTTCAATATTACTCGAAAAGTGAGAAGTAAAATGATAGTTTTTCTGGCCTCCTCTGTTTCTCTAAGATTCCAGTAAAACATATTTGGATTTCCTTTCGTTTTCGGGCAAATAAAATCCATTTGAATTGAAAAAATGAATTAACATGTACATGTATGAAGGAATGCTTTCTTGGAATAGATGTAGCACAGCACAATACAGAACAAAGAACTTGAGACATGAAAGTAATCAGGGAATCTGAAACTGAAAATATGAACATTTTCTCTCTGTCTATACTAAAGTAAATTGTCTGAAAAGCACAACACAATATGAACAAGATTGCCACTTTTTCTTTACAAAGGACTTACAAGATACACAAAAAGAAAATCAAAGTGCTGGAAAACTAAATCTGGACTGTGGGACTGAGATTAGCAGCTGCAGAGTTTAAGGACGTCTTCAAACCTATTTCTGATCTGATGATCCACCACAACACTTTTAGTGTTATCATAACCAGGTTTCAAGACCTGATTGTCTAATTTAATAGCCCACCATTTTTGTGTCACAGAGCTTGAGCCTTGTGGTGCCGAGACGGAGACAGAAGAAGGGTTGTGGGTTTTGCCGTGATGGCAGAGAAGGAGCATTGCTGCTGTGGGCGCCATTAACAAGAAGCTGAAGCTGAAGCTGAAGCGAAAAGTGTGGGTGTGATGAGGATGACTGTGTCACAGACATTTTCAATTTGTAGTTAGTGAGAGAGAGAAGAAAGGAATGAATCGTTAATCATTTTGGCCAAAACAGTGGATCACTCTGTGGGCGTTGAACGTTGATTTCGATGGGTTTTTTTTTTTTTTGCCCCATCATTCGAGAAGGGTCAAATCCTGGGTGTTTTTTTATCTTCATAAATTTTGTATAAATTTAAATAATTTTTTTTAGAAGAAACCTATTTCTGAAATCTATAAATATATTCATCTTAGATTAAAAAAAAAATTATCCGGCTCATAGTGAGTCCTAATCAAGGCAAAACTTACACGTGATTATATGACTCCAATATCCAGTTTCAAAAAATAAATGCAAATATTTATTGATCATTGATGAATCAAAGAGTAAGTTAAAAAAAGGCTTGGGGAGGCGCACCAAACCGAGAGAGTCGTTGGTTTTAGAAGATGCAAAACCAGAAGAGCATTAAATCGAAAGCCGCTGATTCGGTTAATGTTTTCCGCCCCTGCCTTGCCTTTGGAGCGGCGGGGAGCGCCAACCATCTCTTCGACAACTCCACTAACAATTATATTATTATACCTTCAACTTTCAAATATTTCAAAAAACCAAATCAAATTGAATGATCGGATCATCGACTGATCTAGATTTTAGCTCAATCAATATAAAAAAGCCATTTAGAGGGTTCGGCTGCTTTGGACCAGAAGTCGAATCAAGTTTAAACTGAAAACCGAATCTAATTTTTAAAAATTGAATTGTTCAAAAAATATCATTTTTTATCAATTTTTTTAAAATGATTAATTTTTAAATCATTTGATATTATGTTATATCATGTAACTTATTAAATCATGATAAATTTAAAATATTTAATTTTATTTTTAAATTAAATAGTAATTTTATATTTATTAGTTATATTAAATTATTACATATGTATATAATTTTTTGAATTTAATTATTACATTATTAATTCGACCATTAGTCTAATCAAATTGAATTATACAAATTATGAATCGTTAACCTTTTCAATTCAATATCTAATTCGGTTCTAAAAACATTGATTATAAGGCTTTTTTTTTACTAACAATAACTCAGTAAATGTTTAATTATCCTTTATAATCATATGAAAAAAAAGAAATAAAAAAATGAAAACAAATGATTTATTTACAAAGAAGGACTGGACATATGATCAAAGCTTAGGGCTTATATATCCTATGATGAGGATCAAAATTCATATAGTTCAAAATATTATTATTTATTTTTAAATTCTTTTAATTAATTTCTTTATTGAAAAGATTGATATTTTGGGTTATACTACTATATTTATTTGTTTTAAATAACAATGTGTTCCAAGGATGTGCCTTTGGGTCAGAGAAAATTAATTAGTATTGAAACTTGTGGTGATTTAATATCCTCACATTCCATTGATTGATACTTTAAGTGTATACAATGATTTAATATTACTCATGGCAAATCCTAAAAGAATAAAAAAAACTTTCAAGAATAATTTTTTATAAAATATTTTGAAAAGGAAATTTTCATAGATATTTTTAGAGATCCACAGTGACTTAATATCACTCATGACATAACCTAAAATATACCAATACATTTATTATTTTTACCTATGTAGTGTTATTCACGGCGTCTCATTTGATATTTTTTAGAAATCCACAGTAATTTAATATTATTTATTACATGACCTAAAATATGTTAAACAATTCATTATTTTCAAGAGAATTTCATTTATTTGATGATTGCAATGATACTAACGTTACGTCAAAATATCTACGTTGATTTAACAGCACTCACAAAAATCAATAAAATAATTTAAAAATCATGCTTTGTCTTCTTTTATTATTGACAATACAATGAAGTTGGATGAGATCTAAGAAAAAGCAATTGTATTTCCATCCTATTAATGTACATCACGTAAATGCATAGGTATGCTCATCATGATATATTATAATCAATGGCCACCAAAGGTTAAAAGCAAAGTGATCTCAATGTCAATCAATAAGAGTCTACCACAAAGATAGATCCAAAAGCAATAGCGGTCAAGCATGTGGCCGGCCACTTTCAGAATTTTATTTTAAAATAATCATAATAAATTTTAAAATAATCATAACAAAGAAACAAATCATACACAAGATGCAAGACCTATGTCAGCTCCACACACAATGAATTCGCATGCTATAACAAAATTTGCAGCCTTACTTGCACTCAAACATAATCATTTCTTGTTGAAAGAAGAAAAAAGTGGTGGCTAATCATTGGAGATGAAATGTCCGCAGATGGGACAAATGAACAAGAATTAATACATGCATGATGACAACAACATACCTAAGGACTGTTACATGCTTCGCTCCATTGTGCCTTCTTCGCCTTTTCACTCCAAATTCTAATTTTCCGGTCAATTTTTTACCGTCCTCCTGTCGTGGCCTCTTTGCTATCCCTTTTTATGAAGACTCAATTAAGATTTTTCTCTCATTAATAATCCAATCAATTATAATCATATTAAATCATTAATAATTTTCATTTGACTTCTGTTTTAATAATTTCAAATTCAAATTATAACATTCAATTTGATGGGACCATAATTGTGAGGATTTGAAGGCTACAAAAAACCAAAAAAAAAAAAACAAAAGGAAAAATTCCTTTTAACTTATGGAAATATTATTTTATTATTTTATTTTTTTTACAAAATCCTTTTTTTCCTCATTTATTTTATTTACTTAATTTATTTAATTTTATTGAGTTTTTTATTTATGTTTAATTTATATATGAAAACCCGAACAAAATATAGTGTTTACACTCATGAAAGCTGCTAAACATCACATACCAATGCAATGATACATTATAATATTGAATCTCAGAATGCTCCTGTTCCTTTAACACAACACAACAAAAAAGCGTGTAAGTGTTAAAAGAATAAAACGAATGCTATTTACAGTTGAATGGTGGACGTATAAACAGTTAGAATCAACATTGTTGGTGATGAGGAACAGGAGGAGCAGATGCTGATATATCTTCACTATGATTATTCTCTTCAAGCAATGGAGTGGTGTTTGATTTTTGCGCTTCACCATCTTCATTAAATCTATCAACGCTACGCAAAAATACACCTGCCACCACCACAACATTAATGATGATGAATCACAAAACGGGCAAGTCAGAAATCAAAGCTCAAGCTCAGAATTAGCTTTAAATCTAAGAATTTGTACTCCCTCTGATCCTATTTATGAGCCATTTCTATCAATCTCATTAATACCAATACAACAAAAGTACAAAGAATAAAAATTAATAAAATTCTAAACATAACCCTCAAAAAGTGAATAAACTATATAATATTATCGTTCTATTTCTCTCTCTTACTTTTTAAGGATAGTTTAACATTTCATTTGAAGCAAAACATCACTATTAATCCAGTGACTTATAAACCGAACCATTTCACCGTTCTAAAAGATAACCAATAAAGTGAACCGGAAGGAGTATAGTGTATCAATACTTTAGAGTCAAGATAAGCTGATTTGGATATATCCAAGAAAAAATGATAACCTCCTCTATTCTTCAAGGTTAGCCTGAACTTGACTTCTAGAAAGACCCATGTTATATATTGTTAGTGATGATAATAAATTGCTCCCTTTGGTCATAAATGTAAAAGCTAAATAATTAATTCACATAGATTAAGGAAATTAGTTAAGTTAGTTGTTTATTAAAAAAAAAAAAGCATGTTGGTTTTCCTAAAATATCCCTCCTTTGAAGTATTTACATTGGGCACAATCCCTATTGATTCCATACATGATGTGTATGCGTGCAGTCAATACGGGTAATTTAGGAAAAAATAAATATGACAAACAAATAAGATTGAGGTTTTACATTTCGAATCAAAACAAACTCTTCAACTAGCTCCTATGTTTAGACTAGAGGGAGCATTAATGAGCTTTCACTTAATATGTTCAGCTTTCAAGTTGAATTGGCCTTTCATAGAATACCTAGCAAAGCTTCTACACCACAAAAAGGTTTAACAACTCAACCCTAGTGGATCCAATTCTTCATTACTAGAATGAAGATGAAGATTCACCGCAAGACAAGTAGAAGAGTGATCTTCACCCCCCCCCCAAAAAAAAGGAAAAAAAAAAAGGAAAATTACACCCAAGTCCCATATAACACTTTTAGATATCACAAAATTCATTGACAACTTTCGTCATTCTCCTTTGCTAAGTTGATAATGGACCTTGTAGTATTTAAAAGTGTTGCGGGGGGCCTCAAAGTAATTCTCCCAAAAAAAAAAAAACAACAAAGGAAATGAACAGGAATATAATGATTCACCTATAAACCAAATTCCAGCTGCCGGGAATAGGATAGCAGTTAGAGTCAGTGCCGTGGTTCTCCAGTTGTTAACATGATCCTGCAAAATCCGTTACGTTGACGTCAGAACTATTGTACATCACCTTAATTATCAGATATAGGTGGGCAATCAAAAAATTATCATCATCAGATGTAAATATCATTTTAGAAGAATGACCTGGAAAACTCCAACAAGTGGCGAAGATGGCACGTCTCCGAAGATATGGATGGCAACAGTGGACATTGCCATTGATAGAGGCCTCAAACTTGGTTGAACACAATGAAGACATATATAATTCACAGGACCCTGAAAGGGAGCAGCAAGAAGGTAAGTTCACAGTACACTGACCTTCTGGATTGAAACATTTTTTCAAGTGATCAATATTTCAGGCAAGAAAATCATTTCTAATAATCACATGCGACCTTGGCTCTCATATGAGCTTGTGCTATAGCAGTGTTATCTACCTTTTGGGGAATGCGTGTAGAAACAATAACAAGAATATTTTTAATGGAACATGTTGCACAATTCCTAGAGAGATAGTTCACTAATAGACTGGGGGATAAATAATTTGACTCATTCACATCCAGATCATATGTTTGAAATTCATATTATGGAAGTAGGCATTGCTTTTTCTAATTTGAATGGAAGGGTGACATAAATAGAAAACTAGTCTTTTTCTGGCATCATATTCATAGTTAGCACATCCATCATAGTTAGAAGCTCCAACTCTGTATCAAGGTCATAGTGGATATCATCATTATCATCAATAAAAAATCCCTTAGGCTTGTTATCCAGGAACTTATTCAGAAATACAGTAATGAAAGGAACATAGGTGTTTATTATCGCTAAGTATTTGACAAAATAGGATCATCCAGCTCCTATGGAACCTATCACTAAAATATTCCTAGGGGGGCATAGGGCTAAGCCGAGCAAAATCCATGAGATGGGAAATGAAAACTATTAGTCCCACAAGGGGTTTGTCAAAAAAGCTGGTCAAGATGTAGTAACTCAATTCCAATCAAAACTGATCTTTCAAGGATGATATAATTCATTGACCCAAAAAGGAATAATATTATTCTGTAACTCAATGCCTTAATCTTAAGAATTGGAAATACTACTCCGTATGCTACTTTTGAAGATAAATGAGAGAAAATTTGTCCTGAAACACGCGGAACGAACTTCAAGTTACGGCAGATGAATTAAAACAAACAAATATGACCATCCATACAACAGGACCAGGTAGCTAGAGTAAGTTTGACTCCATCTCTATCATGTCCAGGTCATCCTTTCATGATAAAACCTAAACATAATAACTCGCCAAGGATCTATCTTGGGAAATTCAAGACCAAAAGCTAACTAACAGAGGAATACAAGGACGTAACTGGTTAAGTAAATTTAATGGAACCACCAAACAAGGAGAGATCTTTCACACATCAAGAAGAAAAGTACCTGAGTGGCAAAAACAAGTAGTTCACCGATGGCAAAAAGAACAAGGAAGCCATACATGTTTCTAAATAAGAATGCACCAAAACAAAATGCTGCCCCAATAGCCGTCGTCAATGAAAGAAGCTGAAAAAGATTCAAGGTGTTCAATAAGCCAGAGCAATTGAATGCAAAAAAATATGCTAACTAGAGAAGGTATGCATACGACAAACAGTTTTTCTTGCCCAAGCCTGGTCCGTCCATACAATACAATATTTTTAAATTATAACTGCTATATACAAGCTAATTAAACAAAAACTACTGCCATTATGCTAAAAACTTTTTGCTGGTTCACATGCCTCAACTAAAATCTCGGTTACTGTAACCAAGAACAGCTATACTCGCAGCATGAAAATGTACCGTTGCCATCTGGAACAAAAGCTTTTGACTGTAGGAGAGGCATGACCAATATTTATAACCAATCAAATCCAATTCGAAGGTTATAGGTAATTCTAATATGAGAGAACTTAACCATAGTTTTTTATATTTTTGTCATCATGTTCTCAAATAAAAGAATGAAAAATATATTATTTTTAAGTACTCAGTATATGATTTGGTGGTTTGAAAAAAAAAATTACATATATTTTTGTTGAACAGCCTGACAGCAAAAATTAGAGGAATTATGTCTAATCTAGGTTTGTAATAAGTAATCAGTAGATGTTGTCAAAAGAAACAAACCAAATAGCAGTTTAAAGATGAAAAATCAGCTATCTAACGTATCTTAGAGCTTGTTTGTATTAACGTTTGCAGAACTACAGTTTGTACAAACTACAATTTGTAAACCCAAGTTGAGTTAAATGTCAATTTTCATAATGTAATTTATGTTCAAATACCTTTTTGTAAAAAGTTAATTAGATAAACTGAAACTTGTTTGGATGATATAATAAAAAAGCACGTTCAGATTCATAATAACTGAAAAGGACATAAGTTGTATGCTCCCCCTCTCTCTCACCCCCACATATAAAAGTAAGTGTGCAATTTGATAACTTTAAGAAAAAATATTAAAATTATAATTATAAAAAATAAGGGAAAACATATTTGCAAGTCCTTATAGTTTCATTCAATTTTAAATTAGGTCCCTGCAATTTATTTTATTTTAATTGAGCCCTTATAGTTTAACCAATTAAATTTTTTAATCCCTAAAAGTTAAAATCCTTATATTTTTCCTTTAAAAAAACAAAATTAAGAACTTTTATATTTTTATTGAATGATTATATATGATTTTAGAATTAATTACATAATTTTTATAACTCAAATTTATATGATTATGTTGTCTTCTAAATATTTTTTATATATGTAGTATTTTCACTAAAAAAATTATAATAAAAATATAAAAAGTGGATTAAATCAAATTTTCCTTTTTCAATTTTGGCTATTAAATTTTCAGCAAACTCTAAGAGTACTTTTGTTTTATAAAATTGGGAAAATGACAGAGAGCTCCCACAAGAACTAATTAATTCAAGTTAGATCTCAAATGTCAAATTTTAGGAATTTGTAATTCAATCTCTCAATTTTACAACTCTGCTATGATGAATTTGTAACTTTTATTCTAAATTTTAACAGAAAAAATAATTTTTTTATTTTTTAATCATGTTAAAATTTGAAAAATAAGTTGCAAATTCATCACAATGCAATTGCAAAATTGAGAGAATGAGTTGCAAATTTCTAGAGTTTAACATTTAAAACCTAA
Source organism: Prosopis cineraria (assembly GCF_029017545.1). NCBI lineage: Eukaryota > Viridiplantae > Streptophyta > Magnoliopsida > Fabales > Fabaceae > Prosopis > Prosopis cineraria. The sequence continues at coordinate 10,097,030 of NW_026555334.1, read as the reverse complement.
CTTGAATTAATTGATCCTTTTAGAACCTTTTTGTCATTCTGCCTACAAAATTTAATAATTCATTATTAATTTTAACCTTCAGGATCAATATATATAATAGATAAAACTATAAGAGCTTGATTAAAACAAAATAAATTGCAAGAATTTAATTTAAAATTGAGTGAAACTGTAAAGACCTGCAAGTATATTTTCTCTAAAACTAAAAAGAGTTAGTATATTATTGTAGAAAACATTTTTAAATACTAAAAAAATTAATTAGATCTACTTGAGGAAAAATATACCTAAATTACAAAAAATAAAAATATTAAATTTCTAAATTATAAAGATATCAATTTTCAAAAAGAAATGAAAGGATAAAAATAGGTTGTTCAATAATTTTAAAATGCATTAAATGTAACTAATGTAAAAGTTTCAAAATCTAGCATTTGGCCTAACTATAGTTGGGAAAGAAAAGCTCATTTGCCAACCATCCTCACCCAACCATATTTTTTACTCCTAACTAGCTTCTAAGCCAACAAATTATAGTTTGAGCCAACTAAATGAAATCCCAAACAAGCACTTAGTCTTCAATGCTTCAACCACACAGGTAAAAATAGTACTCTGGACAACTCAAAAACATGCGTAAAAGTAATGCCAGAAAGAAATTTCTCTCTTAACTAGGAATGCCAATTACCAACCTTGAATGCATTTGATATGGTGTTAGTCATGTAATCAAGAATAAAGCCTCCAGCTAATGCGCCCAATATTCCACATACAATTGTGATTCCTCCAAATATCATATCGGCATCAGTCTGCCAAACAAATTGGACTTTAACAATGGGATAATATTACCATGTTCTACCCAGAAAGAGTGTTGATTTGCCAGGTGTAAACTTTATTTCATAAAATTAAAATGATATAAAAGAGACAGAACAAAAATGTCATCATAATTAGATGTATATGAGGTCATCAGGGGAAGCAAGAAACTCACCATGTTATATATATAATAACCAGCTTTGGGTCCCCAATATGAGTAAGCACCTATGACAAAGTTGTATGCAATGTAACCTGCAAGTTGACATTCATAACAACAGGGAATTAAATAAAGAGACTGATAAGATGCCAGTTAAATAGAGAAAAATAAAGAAGATAAATCTTTGTTAAAATATGAAATTAGAATCTAAAGATAAATCTTTGTTAAAATATGAAATTAGAATCTAACTTTATAAATTAATAAAGATAAAGGAAAACCTTTAATAGAAGATGAGCTAGAATCTTAAACCCATACAACTAATTAAGCCAAAAGAGAATCTCCACTTATAAAAATAATGATTTTATTTCCAGATGCTTTTTACATGATATGTGCCTCAATATTTATAGACAGAAAAATACCTAATAATTCCTAAAAACACTCCTATTAATCCATAACTAAGATAATGGGGAATAATTCCCTGAAAATAAATAAATAAATAAATATAAATTCTAACTTAATCTCCAAGTACCATAAACCACTACTCCTAAACTTAAGGATCACTCAACAAACAGAAAAACGATCTAAAAAATATTATTAAACAGATAACATCTAAAATAACTTGAAAATAATAATTGTTCCTAATTTCTCTAACTCCCCCACATCACTCATGATCCCACATCACTCGGTACTCTATCAGAGACATAATGAAAGAACATATATATATGACAGAGACGCATTCATTGTATCTTCAGCAGTTTCTGAGATAGATGTACCAATAGAAAAGTGAATCTAAGCACCCGATGAATACAGAATATCAGTTAGGAAGAAGTACCTAAAACATTAATGACATAAACCTTATTAAGCAAAAGTGCTTTCATGTCTTTCATAAATATTGAGATTTGATTCCATATATTGCTAGCTGATTTTGACCTGAAATAAGATAATAACTGATTGATTAAAATGCTTATATACATCAAAAACAATGTCAGACAGTGAAAGATACAAACACATTAATTAGAAAGAGGAATCAGATTAATCTGCTCAGTAGGAAGGAAACAGTCTTATGCCTGGCCACAGTTTACAAATACCTATGCAGGAATAAATGCCCTCAAAGCACATTAGGCATCACAAAAACTCATCAACCATTTGGAAAAATAAAAAAGGCACTCGATTAATTAAATATAAGTGTTACCACTTGGATGGTTCATGTGAGCTTTTATCTTCAACCCTTGACTTCAAGGACAAGTCAGCTTTGCCATTTGAAGACTCTGTATCTTCACATCAAATAAGTGGATTTTGTTAAGACCAAAAAGAAATTTGCACCATAACAACCAATAAAAAAGAACCTAATTTCTCCAGCTTCTTGAGAGAAGATTTACTAAGGATCTCTCGATAAAATTTCTTAACAGAAACTTCAATAATACAAATTTACAGTACATACGCCTAGCCATTGCTAATAGTGAGTGATGGAGATTGTTCTGTTCTCTCAATCTAGACAATGCAATGGGTACTTGAACAAAAAAGGGAGATATTGTCATCAGATATATTATACCTTAATTTATAATAATATTTACCTTGAGCTTTTAACGCAACTGTCTCAGGCGCCACAGCCTTTTTTGATTCAGAAGGAACAAAACCTGGATTTATAACTAGTTTAGAGCTGAACAATACTAATAGGATCAGAAACATTAATGCAAGACAAATGTGCACCTTTCATCTGCAAAGGCTTCATAGAGAATCCCATAATAACAAATGGAATCATCAATACAGACTCCACCCAGAATGCATAACGCCACCCAAAATGAGTTCCAATCTGTTTATTGATAAACAGATGCAGTTATTGAAAGGCCACACAAAAGATAATCATGAGATGGCAAATAACCAAGGAAAAAAAGAGAGCAAGAAAAAAAAAATTGCCTACAGCAAGAATATGTAAATTGAGATTTCAGGTAAGAAAGTCGGAAAACTTACAAAACCACCAAAGACATAGCCAAGTGCATATCCTGCCGGTATACACATGTAAAATATTGCAAGCCATGCTGTTTTCTGACACATACAACAGTATAAAAACAGATTTCCATAAGATTAGAAAATAGACAGTGATTACAATAACATTAGAATAGATACTTCTTAGAATGGAAAAGAGGACAACAGATATAAACATTTTAATAGTCATTATGTAGTCATTTATTTCCTAGTATAAATAAATTTGGTCCTTTACACTCTATTCTCTGGTATTTCCATGACCAACTCTTTTTCTCCCATATCTCTAGCTTTCTCCTCTCTCAATTTTCAGAGCATATTATAACCCTACGCCCAAGATCACCTATGTCCTAGGAAACTGAAAATCTTGCTATCTTTTAAAAACAATGCCTTTGCCCACGAAAGACAACCAACTGAGACCACTAAATGCTTTAAGGATTGCACGAACTAATTTAACGTAACAAGTCTAAGATATTAACGTAAAGCATAATTGAACAAACAAAAGAAACATCACAGTTGGCAAGTTAATTAATTAGAGTAAATTACAACTGGAACAAAGATTGCAAAGAATAAAGCTATTTCAATTTAAAAAGAAAAAACAAAAATGCCCTCTACTAAACCATTCAATCATACATGGTATTCATACATATTTTTTTCAATGGGAGACGAGTATTATATTAAAAAAAATTTAAGTTGGACTAAAGAGTGTATTTTAAAATATAGACAAAATTTATGTGTTTAGCAAAACTCAGACAAAGTTTGTGTAATTACGATAAGTGACAACACATGCATATATCATACTTGGGGGTGGAGCTGTAACCCACCCAAAAGTCACAAAGTCATTGTGTCTGAGTTCAAATGAATGAAAGCCATGCAGGCTGGATAATGAGAAAAAGCAAATAACAAACAACAGAGATTTTACGCATCCAAAAAAGTAAATGCTTAAAAGGGAAAACAGAAAACCTGAGCAACTGGGGCATTGTCATCAATAAAAGGAGCTGCAAGACTTATAAATGATGCCTCACCAACACCAACTAGCCTATACAGAACAACAAAATCATAAGGAACAAATATTAGCCAATTCCTAGATTGGATCCTTTAAGAAAAAGTAATCCGACAGACAAAGAACAAAACAAGAAACCTTAGACAGTTTCCTCTTTTTTACGAGCTCAAATTTAATGACAAGAACAGATAACATTAAAAATTAGGAGATTATAATACTTACATGCGACAGAGTGTAATGAACCAAAAACTAAAAGCAAAACCGCAACCCATAGTTGCAAGAGTCCAAACTGTCAACCCAACTCCAATGAGTCTAAATGGATTTACACTGCACAATAAAAGAAACGTGCAAGAATTCATTGGTAGGAAGTTAATGATAGAAATTGTAAATCTGATCGAAGGTGTGTTCTACAATATCTACATGGAAGGAAAAAAGTTAAAATTAATTTCTTCAATTCTTATTGTCCGCTAAACATGGAACTTCGACCTACTTGGCAAAGGTCAAATAAATTCATACCAACTCCAATGTTAGCGAATTAGTTGATGGTGCAAAGAATTATAATATATGGACCCATAAAATTAAAGTTGTGTTTTGCTTTGAAACAATTTAAAGTCATACCCAAGAAGATTGGGCCAACTACACTTGCGCATCAAAAGGATAAATGATCTCAAGTAAGATAGGTCAATGGCGGTCTCAAAGCCTATTCAGATTTCGGAAGATTCATTCATGGGCAAAGTATCTTCTGAAGCTTAATTAAATTCAATACACAGACAAAATCAAGCTAGGGAAACCACCTACTGAAAAATAAATAAAGATTATTAGTGAAACAAACAGGATAGATATATTATCAGATGCCACCATGCTCAATTGAATGCAAGTAGACATATATATCATGCCATGTACAAGATGATAGAGAAGGTTCAATATTGAAATATATATATCATGCCCATAACAAGGTTTCGGAAGATTCATTCATGGACTGCCATATATATCATGCCCATATACATTAATCCCATAACAAGGTTCAATATTGAAATAGCTTGTCTCACCTATAAAAGCATCATAGCAAGCATAGATTTACAATTAGTATATGATAGAGAAGACTTACCACTTAGCTAGTGACGCAAATATTGGAGAAGCCACAAGAAGTCCAACCATAAAAGCGGACGATAGAACTCCATCTTCAAAATTGTTCAAGTTAAATTTCCCCCTACATGAGAAAACCGTAAGTGAGACAATGACTAATATTCCTAAAAATTCAGTGATGCATAAGACAATACAATATGATACCAAATCTTATTTCCAAAATCTTATTAGTATCCCTGCCAAGGATAACAAAACTTGATAGCCTGAACAAGCAAAAAAAGCAAGATCAAAATAAAAAAAAAAAAAACAAGCATCGCCAACCACACCAGGAAGAAGAAATTAAACTAATCAACAGTACAAGATGATAAGAAGTGTCAAAAAAATAAATATCTTACTGTATTCCAGTACCAGCCGTGCAGCTACCACCTTTCCTGCAAGTTCCTTGAGTTCCATTAACTCCATTGCTTGCTATTGCTCCTCGGTCCAGATAGTTTAACAAGTTAATCAAGCAAAATATAACAAGTAGCCTGCAGGAAAATATATAAGAGCTTAAGGTGTTGAATTTACAATGAATAATATTTGTTTTTGAAATCCTGCTTAATTTGACAGTCGAAGAATATTAACCATATTATTTTTTCTTGACAAAATTCAAAAAGAAACGAGGGAAACATATCACAGATGTTCATATCAGCAAGAATGAATGTCTAATGATTTTACATATCGGCTGTCATGTTACCACTAATGTGAAAGGCAGTTGCCCTCAACCAGTCGGGACCAGCAATTAGCCAACATGGTGAATGTAATTTATCAACGTGAAATGTTAATTTATTGCATTTTCTTATGTTGCAGAAACGAAAACTTCATGTTTGGCACATGAGCTGTTCAATTTCCCAACATGAGCCCATCTATTTAGAATTTGTATGTTGTACTTAAATAAAATGGGAATACTAATTGCTTCATGCACATATCATATATTATAATCTTTTTGTAAATTGTTCTTAAAACAATTAGGAAATCATTGCCCATGCACAAAATGCCAACTAAAAGAATATAGCCTGGCTTGATCAAGATCGACTCTCCTCTGAACTTTCCGTGAAAGGATAGTGGTCAAAAGATTCCCCCAAAACGCATTATACACACAAAAGCACACAATCATCGAACTTGAAACGAAGAAAAAAATCTTGAACCACCCAAAAAAAAAAAATCAAAAAGGACAGGCACAGAAGGAATCCGCCAAAAGAAACGTCAACACTAAACGACAACTCAATATACGTCGTTTACAACCCGCCAGAGGGAGAGGGGAGGAAGGATTTCACCAGATCTCAAGTTAGTATTCAACACGAAAAATAGCAACGATTCTCAAAGACACCCAGAATTCCCCTGCTCCACCCACATTTTTCCCTCCCAGATTTGGGAACAAGAATGCGGGAAAATGGGTCAAGAATTACCTCTTTGGGGTAAACCATGAAGTTGTCGGGATCATTGATGAAGAGGCTTTCGTCAAATGTGCCTCCACAGCAGGCTGAGACTCTGTCACCGCCACCCCAGTAGATTCAGGCTCAGATGAAGAAGGTTCAGGCTTCCGGTCCCCACAATTTTCCATCGCAATATATTATACACTTTATGCGACGACGCTTTAATCTTGACTGAGGTAAAAACGAATTGAATTGAATGGTCGTTGAAGTTGAATGGAAGGAAGACAAGAGGCTTGCTTTTTCCTTATGGAGCCGAACTCGTCAGCTTCTCTTCGTACTATCAACGCTTTTATATAAAAATTTTGCTTTTTTCCCTATTCCTTGTAGAAATAGGATTAGAATTTGGACAATAGTAGTAGTGGCAGTGATCAGCGATAATGATAAAAGTAAGATTTATTGTTGAGTAAACAAAACAATACGGATATGCGCACTGGCTGCGTAGAGCGGTGAGGATCGCGATGATGGAGGGAAACCCGTGCTAATTATTAAAGTCTTTTTCTTAAATTTAGTTAGGAAGTGGCCCCAACAAAAAAAAAAAAAATTGTTAGAAGTTAAGATCCGTGTAACTCTCTACTTTTTGAAAGTTTGGCCAAAAAATATGATTTAAATTGGAATTTAAATTCTGTCTTAATCCTTGCACAGAAAAAATCCCCTCTTAATCCCATTATCACCAAAAACTTCTATTGTAATTTTTTTTACTATACAAGTTATGTCCTTAATTTTCATAAATATGGTTGAACAAAATTATACTTCTTCCATTAAAAAATATAAATTAATCATGCCATTATAAAAAGTTACTTATTTTTAAACTAACACTATCTTCTCATATTTACCTTTATTTAATAAAATAATTTATTTTAAAATAAATCTAAAATAATTTATTTATTAGAGGCACTTTTTAAAAAAAGACAATAATTAAACTTTGAAACATTAAAATGCCTTATATTTTTTTAATGGAGGGAATAATCATTTTCTCTTACTATTCAAATATTTACATTTTCTAAATTAAAATATTAATTAAATTATATTAAAAATATATCTTAAAATTTAGTTAACTCTATTTTTAAAAAAATATACATGAAAATTAAGTTAACATATATTTAATACCCTCCTCCTTTCAAATTATAAGACAAATTTGGAGGAATTTCGTTGTCTCAAAATATAATAGAATGTGAAAAAAGTAAGATTTCATTAATAATATTTTTTTAATATTACCTTTGAAATAGAAAGAGGATTGAGATGATATTGTGACATAATCATTATAATTTTGAAAGCATGCAAGAGCATTTTTGAAAATTCATAATTTTATCATTATTATTTTTTATCAATATACCTAACCTTATTTTAAATTATTTTATAATTTGAGACTAAGATACTACTGACCATAGCATATAAATGATATATAAAAATTCAGTTAAATAATAATATAGCTGTATTTTGAAAAATAATATAATTATTTTAATTTGAAATCTGAACGTTTAATGGAAGATAGTGCATATAACAGTTAAATTACAAAAAGATTTTAAAAATAAAATGTAAAGCAAAACTATAAAGAAATATATATATATATATATATCATAATACATGATAGATCTGTCATCAGTGGTTAAAAAAATGAAAAGAATTATATCAGAGATAAGGATAATGAATTATCGATTATCGAATATAAAATAAAAGGGTGAACGTGGAAGATAGAGACCGCATATTACGTTAATAGCAAAAAATAAAAAATAAAACTAAAAAGCAATTTCTGTTAAAGTGAGGCCGAAATTAGTCAAATTATCTTATCTGGCAAAGATTAGAAAGTTTCTTTAAAATCATGGTCAAAGAAATAAAAAGATAGTTTATTCAGACTTTTTTTTAAGGTTGTTTTCTCAATGTAATTTTTTAATATGTTTGTTTAGTTCACGAGTTAACAAAGGCCCAGCAAGGACAGTTCATGAATTAAAATAATACACGGGTTAAGCAGCCAACAAGTTGGATAATTCTTTTAGGTCATTTAAATATTATCACAAATTCTTAATTAATTTTTTTTGAAATGAAAATTTTAATTTATGAATGTTTATCACAGTTGAACATTATTTATTTAATTTTCAACATTCCTTTTGGTCATTTGAAAAAAACTTCCATGTTCTTTTCTACTTTCCAATCCATCTCCTTGAAGACATTAAACATGCAATACTATATTTTGGCCAAAAAAAAAAAAACCATGCATTAATATATTGAATGGAGCAATTTGGGTCCTTCACATTGTGAATACATGATTTAGAAGATTGCTTGAGGAACTGAAATGCTTATGCAACAAGCGTGCTATTGAATGATTGATCAGCAATCATAAATCATAAATCATAAATAGAATATTAATATCTGGCCAAAAAATATATAATATTAATATAATATAATATAATTTCTCTTGAAGTATAAAAGCAGGCATCTCAGCTATTATGGCTGTATCCAACAGGATCGGTTGAATTGGATGCTTCCTGTGCCACTTAAGCAATAATTTGATCTCTCAATTATTATCAGAATTAATTATTTTTACTTCCAAAAAAATGACAAAAACTTGTGGTCATTAAAATTAAAGTTAGCCTACAAAATCATGACAAAAGGTCTAACAAATGATAATGTTGTTAATTTATACTCCCTCCTTCTAAAATTGTAAGTCACTTTTAATTAATTTATACTTTTAATAACTTAATCAATAACATTTAAAATTACACATTTTTGTGTTTAGCTTTATTATAACTAGTTCGTAGGCCGTGAGATGCATGGGGTGTGAAACAAATAAAATATAATTTCCATAAATAGTGATACTTAATACAAATTTAAAATCTAATTAAACGGAAATAATTTTTAAATTAAACTTATTAATGTTTAGAATAAATTTTAAAATGAATATATATAATATAAATTTGGGTACATTAATAACGTCTAAAATATTTAGATTAAAGGAACCTCATAAAAAAAAACTAACATAGCCCACATATTTGAAAATAATATATGAGATTATATTATAATAATAATAATATTGGTGGTGGTGATGGTGGTAAAAATTATAGTAGTTGTAATAGTAATAAAATAAATTACTAATATTTGAAACATTTGGATTCAAAGAAAAATTAAATCTTTGCAAAATGAGGTCATGAAAACACATAATCCAACAATAAATAGGAATAAACAAATTACAAACTACAATTACAAGTTATAATAAAAGGGAATGATATCCCATTCCCTTGCTCTAAATATGTAAAATCATATATAAATTTTGTAAAAAGGTAAAAAATAATTTAAGTAAATAACTATGCTTAATTAACATTCAAGATTTGAATTCTTTGTGAATTAAAAATATATATTTTAATTATTTTAATTTAAAGAAATAATGGGAAGAGGATAAACAAAGAACAAACGAAAATTGACAATTTGGCCTTTGGATATTTCATTAGATGAGCACTAAGAAAACTCAAATGAAGAAAACAAAAGACAAACCTCATGACGCTATCATCATAGAACATGAAAAATTGGAGGTAAGAAAACATATTATCCCAATATGATTCAAAATTGTTAGTCACCACCTAGATCATGGATTGAGGCAAGTTACAGTTAGCCATTCATGTATGGCCTAATTTTCAACTGCATCCATGGGAGGATCAAAAATAAAAAAAAATTATGATTTTAAAATATATTAAGAAAATCATATGTGGGAGTTGGATATAATGAGAAAGAAAAATAAGAATTATGATAATGGAAGATATTGTGAGAGAGAATATTAGAGACAAAATAAAAGAATTAATATAATGATAGAGAAAAATAAGAGATAAGACCTAAGAGGGAGTGATTTCTAACAGTTTCAAAGATATCGTGGTTATTATATTTTAAGAAAATATTTTTTAAAATCATTGCTAATGTGGAAGTTATGATAATGACGGGGATAGTGGGATAGAAGATTAGAGATGAACAAAAATAAAGGAGAGAGAAATAAAAGATAGGGGAAAGTGGTTTTGATTAGTTTTAGAAACAATTGTCATTATTTTTTTAAAAAATATCTTTAAAAATAATTGTAGAGATAATGAAGAGATAAGTGAGAGTGAAGTAATTTTATTTACTTTTGAAATAAACAATAAAATATATATAAAAAATCAAGGACATGTAGCGTGACAAATGTGAGAGTGATATAGTTTTATTTATTTTTTAAAATAAATAGTAAAATATAAAAATATAAAATACACATGACATTACTAGATATAAGCGTGCGGTTCTACTTTTATATAAATAGATAGATATAGATTACTCATCCTTGATTGAGAGTAGTTTTGAAGAAATCTTATTAATTATATTTTAAAAGACCTAACATATCTTACATTTTTAGCATGATATTTCAAAAAAAAAATCTTACAATACTTAATGGAGGATAACTAACTAGTACATACATTGATTTTCATAAACTAAAAATATATAAACATTACAACTTGGAGTCATGAGTTTATATTTAATCTCCCCTGTACATTTATGGCTATAGTCTACAATGTAGAATCAAAATTGAAAATGTAATAACTTAGGAATTTTAAGTAAAATTAAATATATAATAATGTGTTTTAATTGTAGTTATATTAATTTTTAGGACAATCATGATAAGAAGGGAAAGTTGATGTAGTGGAAGCTATGCAAGTAACTCATACACTAGATCTCAAGTTTGAATTTTATGGCGGCCAAACCGAATCACCCTTTCTTCACATCTAAAACATATTTCCTCTTCTTCTTCAATTATTCCAGACTTGAGAGAGAGAGAGAGAGAGAGAGAGAGGTGCTCTGGTTTTGCTTCATTCTTTCATTCTTCTTCTGTGTCTCCACCTCCTTCCTTTCCACTTGCAACTGTTGCCACCATGTTTGTTGCTACTTTGTCTACCATTGATCAATCAACTCATGGCTTCTATTTTGTTTCTTCCTCAATTCTAAATCAGTAAAATCCTTCTCCTTCATTGTTGGTGTGGTTGTATAGGTGAGCTAAGATTTCTTTCTTCCTCTTGCTCATTCTATCAACATTGATATGCTCGTCCTTTCTACATTCAAGGTGACAGTCCCTTTTTCTTCACTATTCAATCCTAGCATTGCCTCCTTCTTCCTTTATTCGTGCGTTGTAGGTCATTTAAGGTGAGAAGCTAATCTCTTATCCTTCTCTTTGAAAAATCTGTGCATTTGAGTGGTTGAAGTGATAGAGTTGAAGCTGAATTTTTGGTTCAATGCTGCCATGTGAAATGTGAAAGATGATGATTTAATTTTCTTAAGTTAAGATTGATTTATTCAATGAAGAAATGGAACTTAAGAAGTTGATTTATTTATTTATTTATATATTAGAGAATTTTGGGAGATGGAATCAAAGAAGAAGAAGTTGGTTTGAGCTTGAAAAATTAATGCATGTAAGGTGTTTGACATAATGCTTATTAGAAGAAGCTTTACTTGATTTTTGTTCAATTTTTTAAAATTTCATTGATCCTTGTAAATGATATGTCCAAATTGAGTACTGTTGCTTTATGAACTTAATTTGAAGATTCCAAAGGAAATTGGAGTGTGAAATTAATATCAAACTATTTGAATTCTTAAGAAATAGATGGTTATAAATGAATTATGTGATAAAAGATTTAAATACTAAAAGCTTTCATAAGAGGGTTGGAAATGATATATAGTTGGTGCTTTGACAAAAAAATTAAGAGAAGATTTTATTTTAATAGAGCATTGAGCTATGACATTTAAAGGATTTTTTTTACATGTAAATTCTTGCTTGTAAAATTTTAAATTTATTATAGCTAAATTTTGATGGTAGTAATGTTGGGAGGAAATTATTGAATTTATTGAAAGTTTATTTAAAAATTTTAATTTAATTTATAAGATATTTATAAGATATTTGGAGGAGGAGAAATTTCATTGATGTTGAGAAGTTGAATTCTGAAAAACTTAGATAAGTGGATAGCGTTCTAACTAATTTTTTAATAAAATTATTTTACAAAAAAATTATATTTTCATGTAAATCATTTATCAACAATAATGTATTTATTGGATATTTTATTAATTAAATTACTTTATTTTGGAAAATCATTTTTATCATATTTTATAATTTTAGTTAATCAATGAATGCAAGTTGGGATTTTAATTATAAAATTTACAAATTGATACAAAAAATGATTCATGCGGGTTTGACATTGAAAATAAAAATTTATTTTTAATAGTGATTATTTTCTCACATATTTAAAATTAAATTTGAAAGGGACTTTATATAGGAAACTAGTTGCTAACGGTAGTCTGGTTAGCCATTGGCGCCATAGTTAATGACTAGTTAATTTAATTTTTGTGAGTTATATTTTCACGTTTGTTTTTCATAGGTCTAATACTAGTGTTTGATTTTTTTTTTTTTTGCTAATGCGTTTGATTAGCATTACCTTCAAGAACTGTGTGTTCACATTTATTTTCATGACTTCAGTTGCATTTGCTTACGTATCCCCATAGACTGTATGTCTGCATTTATTTTCATTGCATAAGTCGCATTCGGTTATTTATCATCGCGGATTGTGTGTCCATATTTGTTAATTGTATTGATAAGTCCCCATGAATATGAATTTGATTATTTGGTGACTTTATATATCATTGGTTTTAACTAGTAATCTAATGATAATTATTTATTTTGCTTATTTGCTTCCTCAAAACCAAGTGATAATAATATTTAATATAATAATTTAATTGTTCAAGATATTTAAAATATTAAAATTATAAAACCTTTTTATTTTGAAGTATGTCTAATTTTTATGAAGATTATTGTCTTTTTAACTAACATAATCATTTCAAACTTTGTTTTTATTCATATCTAATTATTTATTATTAGGACATTATTCACTAAAAAATCATTTTTATTTTTAGATATCTTAGTTGACGTTGATCCTCCTGCCGACTCTTAAGGACTTTTAGACGTGCTGGATGGAGAGTTAATCGAAATTTTCCTTTTTGATGTAATCACAAATACTTACATTTTTTTTTATTTTTTGTATGGTTAGGTGCTCTATATAGACTATAGTTAGGATTTCTATTTTGGGGTGCACACGTGCGCAGGGGCTGGGGGCGTTTTTCGCTGATTGAAAGAAGCTAAGCTCCAAATCAATAAGATATTTTGTGAAAAATATTATATTGTAGAATTTTTAAGAGATCCTATTTATAGGAAAGGTTTTACTAAAATTTTTACAAAAATATTAAAATTTTTGTCATAACATATATTATTTGGCATATTATAATTTTGGTATAAATTTAATTATATTTTTAAAATGGAAAGTTTCTCACTTTAAGGCCTAGGAGAAGTGTGATATGATTCACACCCTATGCCAATTACTCTCTATTTTTAGAGTGTGATAGAAAACATCCTTAATTGGGTTAGGAGAATAAAACTAATGGGAAGGAGTGAACCATTCGTCCATTCCATTAGGTTAGCCCAAGGACAAAATTCAATTTCCTATATAATCAAAAGATAATCCTGACAATATTATCAGTGATATGAAATGCACGTCCCTCCTTCGTACCTCCTCTCACCCTAAGAATGATCTAAACTATCCAGATTTAATTTGAATAATTTAAATTTAATACTTTGATTTTTATTTTATATTTATTAAAATAAGAACTTTATAAAAATTGAAAAATTTGTTAATAAATTTGGTCACCAATCATGTTTTATATATTGGTCCAAATTTAATATGAAAAAATTATAAAAATTATAAATATTTTAATATTAAATCTACACTGTTCATAATATACAGAGTAGTCAAATTATAAAAAATATAAAAAATTTTAATATTAAAAATGGAAAATATATATTACATCATATTTATCAAAAAAATTATTTTAATAAATATAAAATAAAAATAAAAAATTTAAATATTAAATCTGGACCATTTAAATTTTTTAATATTAAATGTGAACCAATTATATTAAACATTAACTATCTAGATTGGTGATTGGATTTATAAAAAAAACTTATATTTTTTATTTTTATGCATATAAAATAAAAAGCATTAAATTTAAACTATATAAATTAAATCTAGATAATACAAATCATTCCTAAAATTAGGGGAGGCGTGGAGGAGGGAGAGGGGAGAGAGGGGAAACTGAGTCCCATCAATCTATACATTATATGAAATTTCAGTAATGAGCTATATTGTTTATTATTTGTGAAAAGTGCTAGCTATTAAAGTTTTCAGGACAGATAAACTAAACTATTTAAAAGTATAAATATTAAATAGAGGAAAATACTTTGACTGTCAGTTTATTTTATTTTAATTATAAATACCTCCTTTCTATTTTTTAAACTTATAAGAACTTTTTATAAAATAAATAGCTACAAAACGCAAAGTTATAAACATCCTCTCTAATTTTAAGATTTCATTTTTACCTACTCAATCATTAGTTGACCGTTAAGTTACATAGGTTGAATCAAAATACCTCCTTTTAAATATAGATATTGTCTAAAAAATATTTAGAACACCCAAAAAATAATGAATATTTTTTTACTTCTTTAATTTATGTTTAAATTTATTTCATTTGCAAACTTATTTATTTAGTATTTTTTTAAAAAATGAAATATATAAATTGATTAAAATAATATTTCAAACACCCAATTAAAATAAATTTAATGAAATAAGGATTTTTGGGCAAAAAATAAATTAAAAATTTTATATAATAAATTACTTAATATAATTGACAAGAAAATTTTAAATTATTTATTTAAATATCCACATACTTAATTTTTTAAGGTTTTTAAAATTGGAAGATAAAATAGACAATTAAATTATAAGGATAAATTAATAATTTTAAAAACTTCAATATAATTACAAATAAAAAATAGGTATTTTAGAATCTTTAATGAAATATTACTAATGATGTTAAAATTTAGACTAAAGTGTAGGCTTTCAAAATGGAGAGAGGTCTTCAGGAGAATTACATTAAAGTCTCATAAAAAAAATTAATTATTATAAAGTTCATTGACAACTAAACTAAAGCATTTGATAAATGATTGTGTTGTCAATAGTTTTAGTTCAGTTGTTAATGGATATTGTAATAATTAATTTTCTTATGTGAAATTTGAATGTAATTCTCCCTTTTAATAAAATGGAAGGGAAATCACTGTATTTTACTCATGTAAATAATACAACTCATTTCTCAAGATAAAAATATATGAAAAAAATTGTTTACTAAAAATAATACTTAAAATGACAAGAAGAATCATTAAGGCTCTTTCATGATTGTATGTAAAGGGATTAATTGATGAGTCCACCAGATTCTTCCTTCCTAAAGCTTTGAGCTTCTAAGTATTCACCAAGCAACTAAGGTTTCCTCAATGTCTTTTTTACTATACAAAGCACAATATCCTTCTAAGCTCACAGATTGCATGGGATCAAAATCTTGTTCATCTTCTACCCAACAAAGCTTTATCTATCTAGTCTAGTCCTAGTAATTCATATTTTGGTGAAGTTATTGCTAATGTGTGAGTCTAAGAGTAAGGCACTATGAGACAAACTAGGTCCTTAATATTAAATCATTTATGACTCAATTTAAATTGGTTCAAAGCACAAAATCTATATATTTTAATATAATTTTTTTAAAAAAATCTAACTATTAAAAAATTATGGGAGAATTTCAGTTAAGACCCTTAAAGGCAATACATATGCATTAAAGGCCCAAAGGAATTTGAAATTATTATGTATGCACAAGGCTTGTCATGTAATTAAATTTTTCACTAAAATGATGCAAACGCCCTTGCCTTTTTTTAAAAAACTATTACTACTACCGGCTACTAGAGCCACCGTGTCAAATGTAATCTCCTCACTTACTATTCTCTGATTAACTCCAAATTTCAATTAATTAAAAGACTAGCTTAAAGACAAATTACCAAGTTCATAGTTAGATTGTAATGATGGGATCCCAAGTTTTTCAAAGCTAAAACCATTTTAAAAGGTTTTGCAATTGACAATTCAAAGTATAAGCATTATGTGGAAGCATAGGATTATTTAAAAGATTAATGCATTTGCTTAAAAACATAAAACAATGTAGTTCTATAATTTTAGAGGCATGCGCCATAGCTCATTGAACATGCGCCACAGCTCATTGAACATGCGCCGTGGCTTGTTACACAACGCGTCACGTGTAATGTCCTAACTGAATTACTATACAATCTTCCACGAAATCTACTAATTAGAATAAAACATCTTTAAAAGCTTTGGGATCTCTATATAAAGCTTTTCAAAATCTCTTTATAGAAAATATTTACGTTATTCAAAATAATACATAGTAGAAGTATTAGACATAAACATATCAAGTAGTAACTTAAAACATCACAATTTACACAAAAAGTGGGCTATGTGATGTGGCTCGTGCTATATATGCTATGGCATGTGGCATAGAGACCTTAGTAGCATGCTCTGTACCATTCATTGTGACATGTTGTTCCATATTGACACATACGTCGCATCATACTCCTCAGATTCTATTGTCAAATTGAAGAAATCTGATGCAAACTTCAAACATGCGTCATTTTATCTGATTTCCAATTGGGGTGATTCAAGCGCCCATATAAAACTTGTTCATAATCTAATCAATGACATTGTTTTCATTCAAATTCAATATTCCGTTCAAAAATTAGACACCTAAGTGTATTTTGATTATTTTAAATCAAAATTTGTCACCTATGCATCACCAATTAAAACTACTAGTCATTGGCCACTTCTAGGGCCATGATCACATCCAGATAGACAAACAACACCTAATTGAGAAAGTATACACACAATATAACACACACACACACACACACATTTGGCTTGTAAATTACCTATCACACCCCCTTTGAGCATATTTCATATTTTTAAATTTCAGTCATGTCTAAGGCCAAATTTCACATATACATCAAATATTCATCATATCTACAATACTCCTATCCATCCACTAGCCTACACTGTCATTTCATCATGTGCACATGCATACATAGTGAGCTCGAGAATCAAAACACCAAGCACGACAAACATTCACAGTAATATACATATGTTTCCAAATCCTAAGGCAACTTATACATTTATACAATACAACTTATATTTTGAGTCATTACACCAATTCTTACAAAGAGCTTTTTGGAGAAATCTCTATTCCTGGCCCAATTCTTTCCCCTTTGTACTATTACTTTCAAAACTTAAAAAATGTAAATAACCACAGGTGAGATTAAAATCTCAGTAACCAACATAACTCATTTAATGTTCATCAACGCAAAAAAACTATGCCAAAGTAGCAAAAACCAAAGTAAAGGATCATATACATATTTCAAAATAGTTATAAAACTTCGTTTCCAAAATAGTTCTAAAATCATAACACTAGCATGATCATCTATCTGCCTAGCCTCCAAAGCT
Organism: Prosopis cineraria; assembly: GCF_029017545.1. Lineage (NCBI taxonomy): Eukaryota > Viridiplantae > Streptophyta > Magnoliopsida > Fabales > Fabaceae > Prosopis > Prosopis cineraria. The sequence goes on along the minus strand of NW_026555334.1, from coordinate 10,079,108 downwards.
CCTCAACATAAAACCATAGGCTCTAATAGATCAATCACTTATTGATCCGAGCACACTTTCAGTGGTAGAAACACCCAGCTAAAGGTAATCTATTCCACCTACAGACTATGGTTTCCCTCATTTCACATATTTGTGATAGAGGCATCATTGACTCCTAACCATACTCTAATGGGCACTAGGGAGTTTTTAGACTGCCCGAAGGTCCCATGGTAACAACTCTAATATAATGTTGTACCAGATTACCCATGGTACCAACCTATAAAATGTTGTACTAGATATCTCTTAGTGTCAGCTTGGCCATATGGATTTGTTAACTCACATCTTCACCCACACATACCTTGGGTGTACTCCTACCCTTATGATCATACTTTTCACACACATTTCACTACTTTTTCACACTTTATACGACATATATACACACACACAAATATAACACAATATATGTTAAATAAAGCCTGAAATCATCAAACTTTCATTTCACAATTTAATTTCATGCTAAACTCATTTAGATTGCAAACTCAAAGCTTATAAAATAACAAATACAAAATCATACATTTACTTTTACACAGTTATAATAGCTAATATACATAACAAACTATATGGTTATCTCAACCTTTCTGTTTGATAAAAAAGGTTACCTATGTTCCCATAACCTTACTCAAACTCTTTCTTGCTATTTCAACATGTGACACACACGAGAATCTACACAATTGAGGCACCAAGAGTTAATTACTCTATTAACTAAATGCCTATTACATCAATTAAGAACCTAATCACTACTACTTCCTTTACTCATGTCCATTTCCATATTTTACTCCTAATTATTATTCAATTTCGGCACTAACACACCTACTATCAAATTTTTCCCAATACTCTTTCTCTCTAAATTAGATTAATTTGAGCCTACAGCTTCAAAGCTCTATCATTTCACCTCAATCCAATCACAAAGGTCTAGTTTAGTCTCAAAGGACCTTTCTATTACTATAGAATAAGAAATCATCTTCTTAAAACTTCTGAGTTCAGTTTTCTCAATAGTTTAAACTAAGAGAAGATAATGCAGAATCGAAGATTAAGGCAGTATGAGACTTACCTGATAAGTAACGGGTCAGAAATGTCGTCTTTGTTCTTAAAAATTATTGCCCTAGTAAACCACCCTCTCTTCTCCATGTCTGATTTTCTTTCTATTGCTTTCCTTTCTATTTTCATGAGCTAGACACATACTAATTAATCAAAATTTTGTGCCATAGACTGTGGCGCATTCTATCACAAGATGCAGCTTGTGGCACAGTGAGGAAACTTCTCAGCACTCTCACATGCTTTGCTTCACCATGCCATTCTCCTACTTAAATCTGTTCATATAACATCCTAACAAGTGAAAATAACATTTCACCATCCAGGATCTTAATCTTTCATTAAATTTCTAATTCATCCCTAATTAGTGTTAATGCAGAAATAAAAAATTAGGGATGTTACACCATGGTGCATTACATGTTCTATAATAGCAAAATTTTGCTGTTAAATTAGCAGCATTCAGAGCAACTTCCAACGAGCCTTAAATCTTCATCCAACATTCAATTGATGCAAACTAAGTGTCTATAAAAAGCTTGTCCTAAACTCTAGCTAATGGCTTTAGTCTCACACTCAAATTATTACTCATTTAAAAATTAGACACTCATTTCAAAACTTATACTTTTTCATCACTTTTCACAAAATCAATTGTCCAAATCACAAACCAAAAGCCAAAAGCCATAGATACCCCTCATACCACATATAAAAGACTAAAACTAACTTGTGCAACACACCACAATATACATAATACTTATAAATCACATTTTCAATACTCAATCCTTAAATCTTAAAAGCAAAAGGAGAGGCTAAAATCTTACTTTTCACCTAATAATTTATACTTACACTAGTATTTTGGCCTTGCTCTAAATATCACAAATCACATACATATACCCTAGGGCCCGAAATTCACTTTACAATTCACAAAACACATAATGCAAGTAAGATCCAATATAGATTAGCCTTAGTTGGCAATATTAATCATCATATGCACATACAATCTCAAAGATTAAAGAGGCCTACTACTAGGATGTCAAATCCTATACCTTCGATTGTTTTCCTTTATCCAATCCTCTTGAGCTATTCCCTATAATATTGAAGATAATGGAGTGAGTACAACCACTCAATAATTAAGGTCCAACTAACTCATACTAATACATGTCAATTAATTTTAAATGAAAGTGGCATGGATAAACAATTTTGAAACATGAATATATTCAAGAGCATAGCTCAACTATTTAGTTCCCATCAATACATATATATGAGATAATGATCAATAATAAATTATAAAACGTGTTTCAAGAGTTTATATCTATATTTTCAATCACAATGATACTTATTCATGAGAGATTAATTAAATTAATGCCATTTTATAAAGAACAAGGCTTTCACATGGTTATTTTACTAAGGTCATAATAGAACAATCATGTGCTCTTTTTCATTATATGTATGATCATACCTCCTTATATCCTCCTTATTCTTCTGACATGAAACCGTGGGCTATAACACATTGAAATAGTCTAAAATTTGAGACTTCCCTAGCCTAAACATATGTGAGGGGTTACCTAGCTAAGGTTTTTCCTAACTCACTTGTGGGTCACTGTTTTCCCTATTTTCTCATACTATAGGGTGTCATTCTCCCTAGACTAACTTCCTCATTGAACTAATAGATAGCTAGCTAGGTTCGAGTCCCTCGTTGAACTAGTGGGACAATCTCTCATTAAACAAGTGGGACAATATATATAAATATACAATTCAGGCAAGCCATTAACTTGGATAGGAGCCTTACCGTGTTGATTTAATCCTCTACTTCTTTTTCTAGGCAAACTCCCGCCTTTTAAGATCATGCAATGTATAGTGTAACATCCCAATTCAAATTTTAATAGTTAATATGGGTTAATAGAAATTTTAAAAAAAATATTTAAAGGTAGGCAAATTAGTAGGAGATGATTATTAAATCTAACTCAGGATATAATTTTAAATTAAAAAAATTAATTAAAAAAATATTAAATTATTATTATTATTATTAAAAAAAGAAAAGGTATAAAAAAGAGAGAGAGAGAAGAAGAAGAAGAAGTGGCTGTGCTTTCGGCGCTCTCCATGCAATCATAACATATATAATAAAAAAATAAGAAAAGAAAGAAGGAATATTAAATAAATAAAAAAAATAAAATGAGAAAAGGAAGGCAGACGTTCACGTGTGTGCATTGAAGAAAGCAAAAGAATGAGAGTAAAGGTTGTGGGACCCACGCTTGTTTAAAAAAAAAACACTTTGCCTTATTTCATCTATTTCTCTTCCTTCTTTCTTCATCTGCGTTTGGTGCGAACAGAGAGCGAGCGAGAGAACACGAGCAACGTTGCGGTGGTAGGAGCTGATTTAGAAGGTGATGCTTCATAATGGAATACTTTAAATGAAATTTTAAGTATTCTAAGACTAGGTAAGTGTTCTAAACATTTTTTTCTTAGTTGTTTTTCCCTTTGAGTTGCAAATTTTAAGATTTTAAAAAATCTAGGGTTTGAAAGAGGGATAAATTTTTGGTGAGAAAATTTGGTTGTTGAGGTTGTTTGTAGTGTAATAAATATTCTAGAGTATTATTTTATTGATAGAATTAGAATTTGAGGTATTTGAGTTTATCCCTAGATCCCTATGGGTAGATTTTTAGTTAAATTTAAAAATATAAATTGATTATTGATATTTAGATGATTATTTGAGATGAGAAATAAATTATTATGGCTATAGAATAATGATTCTAGGCTTGAAATCAAGTTTGCAATTTTTGAGTATTTTTATGTGCGAATTTTTGGAATAAAAAGAGAAATTTTAATATTAGAAAATTATTTGAATGAAATTATTGTGAAGGAGACTATTGAATCAAGCAGATAGGTTCAAATATATGAAATTAAATTTTAGAATTCAAGAGACTAAGACTAAATTCTTAAATATATATATATAAATAAAATAAATATAAAATAAAATAAAATAAATACTTAGGTGTTAGATTATGAGTGAAAATTGTGTTAATAATATTATTGACACATTGGGATATGATCAATTGTAGATTAATTTTCTTTTGACACCATTCAAGCTTTGGAAAGTTTTGGAAGTATTGTAACTTGAGAGGTAACCTTTGACCTCTCAAAAGTTGAGGTAATCGGGAAAAATTTATTTTATATATTTATATGTTAATTAATTAATTATGTTAGTGAAATAAAAGAATATATATATATATATATATATCTAAATTTGAAATAGTTATTTATAATGCATGTGACTTTATTGAGACTTTATGACTTGTGAGTAATGAGATTGATGGTTGATGATTATGTGTACACTCTTGGTTATAAGTTGTGAATTATGCACAGTGATAAAAGTTGATGAGCATGTGGGATAATTTTGAAATATATATGAGTTTTTGAAATGTATTTTCTTATGAGCATGATCATATGGTGGGAGTTCGCCTTAGTGAAGGAGTTAGCGATTATACAAAATCCATATAGTATTTGGCTATTAACCAATAATCCTAGGGGTTATAGCCACTACTTACCTTGTAAGGTATTGTAGCATTGTTCCTATTAAGGGACTTGACCCTACTGGCCTACCTGGAGTTTTGAGTAAAGCTAGTTTTGGGTATGACACCCCATAGTGTGTGATTTAGGGAAACCGTGTTCATAAGTGAGTAAGGTAACCGTGGCCCGGTAGCCCCTCATGATATGATTAAGGCCTTGGGTGTTGGTCCACGGATTTCATGTCAGAGGAAATAAGGGGGGATATAAGGAAAAGATTGATCATGCATATTATTACTATCATGCCATTTGAGTGATTGATGGCTATGTTGAGAATATGATTATAATTGTAGAAATGAGACCATGAAGTAATTATGTGAATAATATATATATGGCTATTTGTGCAAATTTTATACTTGACTTTATTCTTGAAATTATTCACATGAGTTAAATGTTAATGTGATTAACATGTTATTAATGTGATTGTTTGAATGGTCACCTTGATAAATTTATTGGCCACTTGCATTCATGATTAATTATCATGCATTTGTATAACTTAGATATACCTTGGTTACTAAGTGGTTATACTCACCCCTCTCTTTTAACATATTACAGGAGCTAGCTCATCTGAGAAGAACAAAGGAAAGGAGCATTAGGCCAAGTGATAATAATCACTTCTGTAGGCCTCTCTCCTTTTATGTTGATATGTGTATTTAGTTTATGATATTGCCAATTAGGATAATATATTTTTAATCCACTTGCACTATGGGTTTTGTATTGGATAGAAAGACATTTTGGGCCCTTGAGAATGTGTTTTGATATTTGTATTATAGTAATGGGCCAAAATATTTGTGCAAGTAAAAATAGTTATTATCATGCTTCCGCATATGTTTAATTAAATGATATGAGTTTTTAAAATATTTTAAAGACTTGAGATCCCTTTGTATTAAATAGTTTGTAAAAAAAAATACATGTTAAGAATTCATTTAGGTTAATCTCATAATGAATAATCCATTTGGGTTAGTTATTGATTAACCATGATTAGTATGATGATTAAGTCTTAATTTAGGACGCATTTTACACGACTCAATGGTACCAGATTCAGCCTGAACTATGTTAAGGTGGTAGTGGTTGCGGGATCGAATCTGGAAAGGTTCCAAAAGACCTCTTGAATGGGGTGAGGAATAGCCACTGTACCACCAGTGGTGAATGCCGGTCTGGGCCTCGTGAGGGGAACTGGCCCAGCTTGGATAAAAGACCTCGGGAAGGCGGGGTGAGTCCAGTCTAAAAGACCTCCGGTGGGGTGGGGTGAGGACCGTGTGCTGTTATACATAGACATGTACAATTCAAAGCATGCATTTGCTCAATAATCAAGCATGCTCAATTATCTCATAGTACTCTCATTACACATAATCATTATTAATTATTGAATTTTTCATTATGCATAGTCGTTGAACTTCTTAAAAACACAAAATCATTGAACTTCTTATTGTACACATATTCATTAAACTTCATATCAATCACATTCATTGAACTTTTTAACACACAATTTCATTGAACATTTCCCCTTTTCAATTTGTTGAACTCCTTCTATCTCACATTCATAGAACTCTACTTAGCACAAAATCATTGAACTTCACTAAATCATATCACAAGAAATCCATTGATCATGTTTTAAAGGATTTTGCATATAACCTATCATTGAACTCTAGAAAAAATCATCATAATGAATTTTCAAGTAATTTATACCATACTTGCATTTAATTCAAATTCATATAATTCCAATTATCAATTGTCAAACCTTAAACTAATTAACATAAAAAAATATGAGAAAGAATTTCTTCAGTTATCTCAAACCTTTGAGAGGTTAAAAGTTTTACCCCTCAAATACTTACTCCCAAAGCTTCCAAGAAGCTTGAATGGTGCGAAAGATAGTCACTTTACAATGAATTACAAATTAATTTATCAATATCCGATTTTTGAGTAATTTTCACTACTAACTTAACACTTTTTCACTCTCAAGATTCATTCCTTACTCATATAAAAATACCCATAGGGTTTCTTAGCTTCTTCTAACTTATAGTAATATCATTGAACTATTATATATCTATTAATAGAGCCACATTACACCCTATTAATAGTAGATTTTTGTTCATTAATGATCTCTAACAACCAAAAATGTATATGGCCAAGAATGGTAGGTTTCATTAACTAAATCTATTCTCATTAACTCTATTTAAGTCAATGAGTTCGGACCTATAATCTTTATGGATCAAAAATCATCATTATCAAGTAAACCCTAACTCCCAACATCAAGAAAATAGAGGAAGGTGGGAAAATTTAGGCTTACGAAGCTTACCTTTAGTGTTTATGACCTCCAAAATACTTCAACCCTTTAAGTCCTCAAAGCCCTCTCTTTTTGTCTCTTTCATCCCTTCTCTATTTCATTCTTTTATTGCATCAGTTTTTGTGCTCTTCTTTTGCAAAAAATTGGCAATGTGCCGCGGTGGATGCACAATATACCATGGCACATAGTATAAAGAAGTCTTTCCATAGGCACATCAGCCCATATGTGCCGTGGTAGCTCATCTACAAGTCACAGTGCGTGGCACAGAGCTTTACTCTTTAGATTTTATTCCTATTTCATGTTCGGGTGACTTGACTCTCCTTTGGATCTGCATTTTGGGCTAAAATTACAACCAAATGTTTGTTAGACCTCTCTAGCCTTACACTTCATTAATAAACTTAATCTAATTAGGCTTAAATAACTAGATTAAAATTTGAGGATGTTAATCATGTTATATCAGAGCTCTATAATGTAATATATATTATATTATCTAACTTTTGTTTTCAAGCATTTAAATTGCCATTAAATATGGACATATTGTTGTTTATATACAACCAATTATTTGTAAATATTTAAATATGGCTTGTTAATACATAAAAAATTTGTCAATTTTTAAAACCAAACTTGTTTAAATTTCTTAACAACTTATTCCTTTAATATTGATAGGTTATCAATAATACTAGATATATATATATATATATATATGTTATAAATTTATTTTTTAAACATTTTCAAAGGTTTTTGTTAATCATGAGCATATTATTATTCATATAAGAACAATCAGTTATAAATATCCAAACATGACTTTTTCATACATAAAAAATTGTTAATTTTTTAAATCCAACTTGTTCATTCTATATTTATAAGTTATCAATATTATAAATAAAAAAACATATGTTATAAATTTATTTTTTAAACATTTTCATGGGCTTTAGTTTATCATGAACACATTGTTATTCATATTCAAACAATCAATTGTAAATATTGGAACATGACTTTTTATACCTAAAAACAATTATCACATATATATTTACAAGTGATTGTAAATATATAAACAAATCATGTTTGAATATTTACAAATTATTGTTTGAATATGAATAACAATATGGTCATGATAAATCAAAGCCTTTGAAAATGCTTAAAAAATAAAATTATAATTTGTATATTTTTATTCAATATAATATTGATAATATATCAATATTGAAGGAACAATTTGCTAATAAAATTGAACAAGTTGGGTTTTAAAAAATGAAAACCTTTTTATGTATGAATAAATTATGTTCAAATATTTACAAGTTATTATCTGAATATAAGCAACAATATAATGCCATGATTAACCAAAGTTCATAAAAATGCTTGAAAAAATAAATTTATAACTTGCATGTATTTTTTATTAAGCATAATATTGACAACTTATCACTATTGAAGGAATAAGTTATTAAGAAAATTGAACAAATTTGGTTTTAAAAATTGACAACCTTTATATATATACATGTTCAGATATTTGTATGTGATTGTTCATATGTGAACAATAATATCTCCATAATTAACCAAAGCATTTGAAAATGATTAAAAAAATACATTTATAACATGCATATTTTTTATTTAGCATTATTGATAACTTATTAATATTGAAGGAATAAGTTGTTAAGAAGTTTGAATAAGTTGGTTTTTAAACATAAATAACTTTTTTATGTATGAATAAATTATGTTCAACTATTTACAAGTGATTGTTCATATATAAATAATATGTCCATGATTAACAGCAACTCACTTAAATGCTTGAAAACAAAGTTATAATATTTTGTAATATATAATCAAAGGGATTTGATAATCTAGTGATAAACTACTTTTTTCAACACTAAAGGGTCAAAAGTTTAAATCTCTCCTTGGCTCCTTTGATCGGATTTGATCACTAGCACTAGTGTTGGAACTCTGGCAACCAACGGCGTGAGGGGTGCGAGCCACTAGTTGGGCTGCCTCCCTATCAATGCCAGAGCTCTGGAGGTCAGTGAAATGGCTCCGACAGTTAGCAATAGTAATAGTTTTTTTTAAAATAGCAGTGGCCATTTATGTCATTTCAACCAAAAAAACATTAATTACATGAAGGGCCTTTAGGCCTATGGAGGAATTTTAGATTCATGTGAGCCTCTAATACATATATCTTACTTTTGAGGATCGTAATTGAAATTTTTTCAAAAATTAACATGTCAAATAGTTGTCCAAACTACACCTCGTTTTAAATATGAAAACTAAATATATAATTGGATAATAAATAAAAATTATTTGAAACTAAAATAAAAAATATTATCACCATTATTTTTAATAAAAGGCTTGCTTCATGTATAAGAGTCGAAATTCAAACTCCCCACTACTTGTATACGGGATGAGAGCCCTATTACTCACATTAATCTGAGTTAGTATTATCACAATATCTTTAAAGAATAATAAAATAGTTTATGAAATTGATAGAAAAATGAAAGATATTAAATAATTAACATTTTTATTTATAAAAAGATAAATATATTAACAAATAAAAAGGAAAAGTAGCTGCAAGGTTAACATTAAAGCATAATTAACGAAATGACAAGATAAAGCAAAAGTGGTATCACATTCGAAAATGCAACACTGATGGCATACACGAGAGCAAAAAGTCGACCGATGGAAAAAAGACTAAATTAAAAGGAGTCACCACCAAAATTTTGAGAAAAATTTAGGAAAACCATTAAAGGAGATAAGGATGGTCCGCAAACACAAGATGGGTTCAGGGGTTGATTATGTGTGAGGAAAGTGTTAGACATCCCACAGCATCCGTTTGTAAGAACAGTTACTTTAAACTTATTGTGTAAAAATCATATGGCCATTTATCTTAATTCTTATTCAATTGTGTATAAAATGTAAGTAAATAAAAAATTTATTTAATTATAAGGGGACTTGATTCAAAATTAACTTTTGATTCCTACGTACCCTTTTATAAGGATCAAAGTCCACATAGTTTGAAATAGAGATTAGTGTCAATAGTTTTCTTTATTTATAATTTTCATAAAAAGAGAAAGTTAAATGAAAATAACTTACCAATTGCAAATAAAATAATTTTCTAAAATATAGGTTAGTATGTTTTAATTTGCAAAGATAATTTACCCTTACTTTCTTACTCTCATTTTATATTTTGAAAATATTTTCATTGTTAAACTTTCTCTTATTTTGAAGATTCATTTTATCAACATAGAAAAGTAATTTAAAAAAAATGAAAGTTTCTAATGTGCCTACAGAGATTTATTATCACTTATGGATATTCAAATGATCTTAATGCCTTTTAAAATTATATATTTTTCTTATAATATGAAATCTTAGATTATTTACAAAATATTTTATTTTAATATTTTTTATACATTCAAAATTTATTCAATGCGCCAATAGAGACTTTTATGACTCATGACAAAAAGTATGATAAAAATTCTAATCATTATACCAATAGAGTCTTATTACCTCATACGATAAATAAATCAAAGGCCACAAAAGTTAATATTATGATAAACCATACCTAAAACAATCAGCATGAAATTAACAATTTTTCATGATTAATAAGCAAGCACAATGATAAATTTTCAAATACTATGAAGCTAAGAATTCAATTGAACTATATTCCCTAATCACTAAAGGGTATAAGATCATATCTAATCTCATAGGTAGTTGGACAGTGATCCATGAAAACTTGGATAAAAAATATGATTCAAACCTATAACTTTTAACTGATGCTTTAAAACTTGAGAGCATACTCTCATATTACTAATATATCATCAAACACTTAAATTTGGATAGCTCTCGTAATGCAAGACCTAAGATCATGAAATCAGATTTTAACAAAAAGGCATCATAGATTACTAATCGATCTGCAGGCCTTTAAATGGCTTCAAACATGCACAAATTATTTAGCTAGAACAAGTACTCATTCAATACGTGTATATATAAAACTAAACCAGATTTCTCTACAAATTGGTCACGAAAACACAAGGTAAAATTTCAACTAATATCAACTCCAGATTTGCTATACCACCACCGAGTCACAATCAAAAAACATAAGTAAAATATTCAACCATATAACATAAGACGGAAGAAGAAAAAATCTATTATCTACTGATTGAAGGCAGATGATTAGAATCAGAGGAATTTAGATTCATAAATTTCAAACCTATTGTAGCAGTTGGGAATTTTTGAATCTCTCTCACCTTTAAAGCCTCAGACTACTTCTAAAATCAACTTTGAATCCCACCAATTCTCTTGGTTCTCTTCTCTAGAAAACCCACAGATACTTCAGTCTCCCTCTAGATATCCCCCCCTTCGGTCTAAGTTCTTAGTCCTTTCTCCCTTTTTTTCAAAAATTTCTCAGTCTCCTCTCTTTTGGTTCTCTCTTCCAAAAATTTTCCACATCTTCTTGTTCAAAATCCTTAGATCCTCAACTTTATATAAGGAGTAGATGATTACTTACTATTATACGCTTCTAGCTCAGGTCGTCGTTTCTGTTCTGCTCTTCCTAATCATGTACATCTCTCTCTTTTGCTTTTTTCCCTTTCTTCCACTGCATTTTCTACATGTGTATGCATGTGTGCTTTGCTTGCTTTCTTCATTTTTGTGATTGCTCTTTTGTTCTACCGTGTGTGTGCATCTGTTCTCTTTCTCGCTTTTGGCTCTACATTTTTGTGATTGCTCTTCTCTGCTCTCCTTCTATGTCTTTTATGTGCATGCTCTGCTGTGTGGTTGAAGCTTTTGCTCTCTATGTGTGTGACTAACTCTCCTCACCGAAAAGACTCTATTTCTGTCTGCTCTCCTTTAGTCTCTACTTCAATCGTTCACGTCTGTTGAATGCTCTGCATCTCTCTCTCTTTTCTTTTCCTTTATGCGTTTTGTGATTGAGTCTAACTAGTAAAGGGGCTAGATCATGTGTTTTGACTGGTAAAGGGGCTGAATCGATGGTTAAATGCTGGATCTGGTTTCTAGCGTTTAACCATTGGGTTTTAACTTTTTTTAAATCATAACAATTTTTTAATTTAATTTTGAAAATTAATTTAAAGGAGTCAACTCTCAAAAGTTCATTCCTAATATTTTGATTAGTTGGGATAATTTGGAAGAGATTTTTCAAACTTTAAGCAAGATATTTTTTTATTTTGCTAGATTATTATTATTATTATTATTATTATTATAATCCTAAAAAGGATTAAATTTTATTTTTGTATTTTTATATATTTTTTGATTATTTTAATGAACTTAAAAAATAAAATCCTAATTAGAAGATTATAAGATTAAACCCTATTAATTAAAGTTCTTTTTTATTTTATCTATATTATTAAAATTTCATTTTTTATTTTATTATTATTTTTATTAAAAAATGTCTGGACAAAATATAATGCTCACAGTTGCCCTTCTTTACTTGTTTCTTATGTAAGTATAGGAAAAAAAGGTGTTTTTGAATTCTTACATAAGCGACAAGTAAAGATAAAACATGCATTTTTGTCAGCCATGCAATACCTATAAAAAAACCTAATTATCCCTGACACAGCTAACTATGATTGAACGCGAGACTATTGGATAACAAATAAAATGAAATAATTTTTTTAGCAATATGACACAAATGAAAATGACCAAATAACATAGAAGGATGTTGCAAATAATTGACAAAGATCCAAACAAAATGCGTGTTGACTAGATGCCCCTCTCCATTTGCTTTCTAAGTGAGGATTTCATGAGATGATATTCTCTTCTTAAAAAAGAATGAAGAAGGAAACATGTATTTCGTTTGGAGGAGCAAGACTCTTAAGCAACTATATAATAAAACAAAAACCTAGATCCTTTAATTGACAAGCACCTGTCTTGACAAGGCTACAAGCGGCTAGGAAGTGCCTTCCCAAGTAGGGCTTTTAATGGGTGCCTGTTTTTACAGGACTTCAAAGGATAAGAAAATGCCTACCTAAGTAAGGCTTTTGATGAGTGCCTGTCTTTATAGGGCTTCAAACAATAAGGAAGTGCCTACCCAAGTAGGGCTTTTAATAGGTGCCTGTCTTTATAGGGCTTCGAGCGATAATGAAGTGCTTATCCAAATAGAGCTTTTAATGAGTGATTGTCTTTACGGGGCTTCAAGTGGTAAGAAAGTGCCTACCCAAGTAGGGCTTTTGGTGGGTGCCTGTCTTTACAAGGCTTCGAGTGGTAAGAAAATGCCTATCTAAGTAGGGCTTTTAAAGGGTTCCTATCTTTACAAGGCTTCGAACGAAAAGGAAGTTCCTACCCAAGTAAGGTTTTTAGTGGGTGCTTGTCTTTACAGGGCTTTAAATGGTAAGGAAGTGCCTACTCGAGTAGGACTTTTGGTGGGTGCCTGTCTTTATAAGGCTTCAACTTATAAGTGTGATATATTATTTCTAACAATAATTTCCATTTTATTATATTTTGTCTTTCTCTTGCTTCCTTTTTTTGTTCGTTTTTTTTAATGTCTTGTAAATAGAAAATAAAAAGGCACTAACATATGCCCTCATGCTAGGTAAAAGATATCATTACTTCATGCAATTGTTTCGTTTAACTAACTCATTCTTAAGATTTAGCGGTAACATATAGGATAGGTGAATAAAGGAATCTAGTGTAATTTGGATGAAGTGCATGCTTTTAATTTCATCCAACACCCTAAGAGTGAACCTTTTATTGTTGAAACTTGTGGGAATAAAGGAGAAAGTGTTGTATCACATGTAAAAAGAATAATACAAAGTATTATGTCTCTAATAAGGCTGATTTTATGAACAAGAAAGAATGCAATAAGGATTATGTGAATAAAGGACCAGAGATTGCGTTTCATGAAAAGCTAGTTTATTAACTGAATAAACCACTTGGAGTAACAAGAAAGGGAGAAATTTAACAGGAGGAATCTCAACAAAATAAAATGTTAGGATAAAAGGAACCTCCTTATTGGATCCTTTATAACATTTGCAATAGATTTATATGTCACTATGGATACATATGGTTTAGGCACTGATTACATGAAGCATTTGTTCACCTCATTCTAGTAAGACAAAAATTTTCCTAACCCCTTGATATAATATTTCAATTTGCCATAACTTTTGCCCAAATCTTCCCCTCCTTTACCTTAACTTTTGCCTAAGTTGCCTTTTCAGGTTTTCAACCTAGTAAGCATTTTTGCTTGATCTTCTATTTTTTTTTCAATTTTTTTCATATTTTGCCTTAACTTTTGCCTAGGTTGCCTTTTCAGGTTTTCAACCTAGCAAGCATTTTAGCTTTATGCAAAATATCTCTTCATAGCATATGAGTTTATGGGTTTTGACAATTCTTGGCCCTCTACATCTACCAAAATAAGGGCGCCTCCTGAAAAGGCTTGTTTCACAACATAAGCGCCTTCGTATGAAAGAGCCCATTTACCTCGATAATCCTCTTGATTTGGGAGGATCTTTTTCAAGACTAGGTCTCATGGCTTAAATTCTCTTGGATGCAACTTATTATTAAAAGCCTTTTTCATCCTCTTTTGGTATAATTACTCGTGACATATGGCTACTAATTGTTTTTCTTCTATCATATTTAATTGTTCAAATTGAGTTTTAATCCATTCATCTTCTTCCAAAATAGATTATATGACCACCCTTAATGAGGGTATCTCTATTTAATTAGAGTCACAACCTCCATGCCATATACTAATGAGTAAGGTGTTGCCCTAATTCACATACGTAAATTCGTACGGTACTTACAAAGAGCATATGAAAGCATCTCATGCCAATCCTTGTATGTGATTGTCATCTTTCCACTGATCTTCTTAATATTTTTATTAGTTGCTTCAACTACCCTATTCATTTGAGGTCGATAAGGTGTCGAGTTATGATGTTTAATTTTAAATTGTTCACACAACTTTTGAACTTTAATCCCATTCAAATTAGGGGTATTGTCTATGATAATCCATTTTGGTAGACCATATCTATAAATAATATTTATTCTTAAAAATTTAAGAAAGGCTTTTTGGGTGATGCTAGCAAAAGAAGCAGCCTCTATCCACTTTGTGAAATAATCAATAGCTACAAGGATGAAATGGTGCCTATTTGAGGCCTTAGGATTGATTGGACCAATAACATCAAGTCCTTATAAAGATAAAGGCTAAGGGGCTATGAGGTTATGAAGCGGTTGAGGTAAGGCATGTATTTGGTTAATATAAATTTGGCATTTATGACATTTTTTTAACATATTCAATGCAATCTCTTTCTATGGTTAGCCAAAAATAACCATGTTTTTGAATTTGTCTGGCCATAGTATGGCCATTAGCATGAATTTCACATATTCCCTCATGAACCTCTTCTAAAATTTTCTGTGTATCCCTAGAATCAACACATCAAAGTAGTATACCATTAAAAGTTCTTTTGTACAATACTTCCCCACTAAGGAAGAAATTCATTGCCATATATCGAATGGCCTTCTTGTCATTTTTCATTGTTTTCAAAGGGTATTCTTCGCTTTTTATGTAACTCTTTATATCATGGAACCATGATGATGTTTTCATTTCACTTTCAACATTCAAGTAATATACGGAGGTAACTTCGGCCTCAATTTTAATTGGTTGAACATGAATTCCACAATCCAACTTAACCATGACAGCTAATGTCGCTAAGGCATCTGCGAATTGATTCTTATCACGAGTTAAGTGATGGAATCTCACCTTGTCGAATTTATTAATCAATTGAGTGAGATTTTTTTTGATATGGGATTAATTTGGAATCTTTAGTTTGCCATTTGCCAGTTGCTTGATAAATAATAAGAGTAGAATCTCTAAAAACATTAAGTTTCTTAATGCCTAGTGTCATAGCAGCTTGTAAACTATTTAAACATACTTCATGCTCAGCCATATTGTTGGTACAGTCAAAGCCTAATTTGATAGCTAATGGCAATTGTTTGCCTTTTGGGGATATTAGCATTGCTCCTAACCTATTTCTATAGATATTGTTGCCCCATCAAAATACATCTTTTATTTCTCTTCCTCTTGTTCTTTTTCCTCTGCAACAAAAATGTCCTCGTTTAGAAATAGAAAATTTATAGGTTGATACTCCTCCATAGGATTTGCTGCCAAATAATTTGCAATAATACTTCCTTACGATTCATGTATTTCACATCATATTTTGAGAGTATTACTTGCTACTTAGAAACTCGACTTGACACATGAGGACTCTTAAAAATATATTTCATTGGATCCATCCGTGAAATCAACCATGTGATATAATACAACATGTATTGCCTTAATCGTTGAGTACCCATACTAAACCATATCATATTTTTTCTATTAGTGAATAGCGTGATTCACAATCATTAAACTTTTTGCTCAAATAATAAACTGCTTTTTCCTTTTTCCCAGTTTTATCAAGTTGCCCCAGCATTGCACCCACAAATGTAAGTCTTATGGTCAAGTAAAGGATCAAAGGTCGACCAGGTGTTAGAGGTACTAATAGTGGAGGGTTCAATAAGTAGTCCTTTATCTTGTCAAAAGCTTGTTGACAATGTTCATCCTACTGGTCAGTATTATTTTTTTCATAATAATTTAAAGAGGGCTCATAAGTAGTAGTTAATTTGGCTATGAATCTAGATATGTAATTCAAATACCCTAAGAAGCTACGAACCTCTTTCTTTGTTTATGGTGGCCTTATGTCACTAATTACTTTGACATTGTTAGGATCTATCTATGCCCTTCTTACTGACAATGAAACCTAATAATTTTCCTAATGAAGCTCTAAATATGCATTTATTAGGTTTTGACTTGATCTTGTATTTACGCAAGCGCTCAAACAATTTTTGGAGAACTACTACATGAGCTTATATTAAGGACAATGTTACCATTTAAGTGAATGGAGAAATGGAAGACACCCTATTAGTACTCATGAATGCTTTAATACGAGGCATGCATCAGCTCATAATGTCATTGAACGCTACTTTGGGATGTTGAAATTGTGTTGGGCTATTCTTAGAAGTCTATTATTCTACCCAATTTGAACTCATAATCGTATTGTGATATCTTGTTGCCTCTTACATAATTTAATTTGTCAACATGGATCGGATCCCCTCGAGGATGGGTTTGAAGAATTAGATACTAATAGCTCTAACATAGATGCTCCCCCTATTTTGACAATTGAGCTATCGGATGCATGGAGCAACTTTCATGAGAGTTTGGCTAATGAGATGTTTGTAGATTTCATAAGCCATAGGGATAATAGATGAATGTCAATTAATATAGTGGAAGTGTAATGACTTCATATTATATATGTGGAGTAACAGTACTATCATTTATTTTATAAGTACTTTGTATGGGTGTTATTTGAAATATTTAGGGTTATATATTTTCAAGTCTAAATATTGATTATATAAAATTTATGTCCCATATTGCCATTTATGTTCTATGCTTTTTTGTTCTATGCTTTTATAGGTTTTAACTATGAATTATATATAATATACTTTAATTATTTTTCATTATTTTATTGTGTTTTAATTTAGATAATGGCAGAGGAGACCTCAACAAAACAAAAGTTTCATGCATGGACACCTAAGGAGGATGATGTACTTATTGCTTCCTTGTTACAAATTCATGAAGAAAGAGGTTTACATGCTAATAATGGTTTCAAGTCTGGAGTACTAAAGCAATTGCATTCTATGTTGCATGAGAAGATCCTTGGTTATGGAATCAAGATTTATCCTAACATTCAATCTCATTTGAAGACATTAAAAGTCAATTGGCAGGTTGTAAATGACATGGTTAATGGCACTAACACATCAGGATTTATATAGGATCCAGACAAACAGTATGTTACAGCTAAAAAGGCTGTTTGGGATGAGTATATAAAGGTAACATTTTGTTATTGATATTGCATTTGGATATTTTACAAGTAATATTTCTTGGAATGCGTATATATATAAATTGGTTTGGTTCTTTTGTAGAGTAACAAAAAGCTGCTCAATTTCATGGGAAACCTTTCCATCATTTTGATGCACTTTCAACCATATTTGGTAAAGATAGAGCTACTGGAAAAGGATCATTGTCTAGTTTACAAGCTGATCCGGTTGATGACACTAGAGAAATCCTACATGTGGAGGTTGATGACAATGATGGCATTGAGGAAACTCAATAAGTTGATGTAAGTGTTGACATTGACCCTTCTATTACTGTTGCCATGTCTAGAAATAAGAAGAGAAAAAGGAACAATTGTGATCGTGATAATCTTTTTATGGATGCTCTTGAAAAGATGATGAACAACACATGTTAAGGAATCCAAGAAGCATCTTTAAATTGAGGATCTCATACTGACAAGATGGCACGGGCATTTATGCTAGATGCAAAATGTGAAGTCCTTTATGAAGAGCTTTGCAAGTTGAAAGAGCTTACTGAAGATGAACAACAAGATGCACTATTAAAAATTATTAAAGATGAAGCACTCCTTCTTGTCTTTCTAGCCCTCCCATACAAGGCTAACTTGGCTATGGTTCGAAAGCTTTTTGCATAATCTAGTTGTCTACATAAAATATATTATGCAAGAGTAACTTGGATGTGATATGATTGGCTATATTTTGTAAGTAGTAGAATTTCCTCCCATCTATTTTTGGTATATGCAGGGGTTAAATGTTGGCCATTTTTGATAACTTGTCATTTTATATGTGAAAAGTTATCACAACTTGATAACTTTAACATAACCTACCATTTTGTATGTACAACCTTGTCATTTTTGTATATTTTGTATCAATTATGTGTGTGTATTATGTATATAATGCTATAAAATAAAGAGCTAAACACCTAGCAAGCACAAAAAATTGAATTGTGATAGCATGTTGGGTGTCAAGAAAATCAATGCTGGTGGCATAAAAAGTTTTTTTTAAAAAAATATAATAGGAATATTTTAGTAAATTGATTATATAGATATGCATATTAAATAAAAAATATATCATAATTAAAAAAATAGATAGGGGTATTTTAGTAAATTGATTATATAAATGCATATATTAAATAAAAAATATATCATAATTTAAAAAATAGATAGAGGTATTTTAGTAAATTGATTATATAAATGCATATATTAAATAAAAAGTATATCATAATTAAAAAAAATTGACAAGGGTATTTCAGTAAATTGATTATATAAATGCATATATTAAATAAAAAGTACATCTTAATTTAAAAAAAAAGACAAGGGTATTTTAGTAAATTAATTATATAAGTGCATATATTAAATAAAAAATATATTATAATTCTATATACATACCAAACATACTTTTAAACCTCATTTCCATCTTTATTTCCGTTATTTTTATATCTATTTCTATTTTCATCAAAAATATTTTAAGATACCAAATAAGACATAAATATATTAGAGCTGGTTTGATTTGGGTTACCTCCAATGAGTCTAAAAAAAGTTTTAAAGTTGAATTTTATAAAATAATTATTTTTTAATGCCCGATCCAAATATGTCCAAAAAAATTAGGCTTGAAATAATTTTTTTAAAAAATATACAATATGTTACATATTAATTAATTGTTTAAATTTTAGTTATTTTTTATCAGGAGAATATGAGTATATTATTATAAATATGATCTAAAAATAAAAAATTACATTTTTATTATTTTTAATCTATAAAATATCTCATATAATATTTAAAATATATTTTAATCTTGATTTTTAAATTTTAAGAGTATAAATTTTTTTAAAAAACTAAGTCTTCTAAATTTTTTAAATATAAAAAATATATTTTATACTTTTTTAAATATAAAAAATTAATTTTAAAATAAATGTCAAATGTTATTATTTAAAAAAGTCTGGACTAGATTGATCCGAACCCTAAGTTACCGGCTCTAAAATGAACACAAACCAGATATTGCAAATCATTTCAATTTTTTCTTCATTTCAAATCATAGCTATTGACTTCCTGCGAAAACTTTGCCATTGGCAATTTGGGATTCAGATTTTGTCTCAGACAAGTTTTCTTTCGCACGTGTGGGTGTCTCCCATTCAGATTTCTCACTCGCACACGCATTTACAAGCCTGCATTCCTCGCCTCTCTCGTGCTCTTTGCTCTTCGCTTCTCCGACTGTTTTTCAGGTAACAGAAGAACACCACAGGCTTGTGCAACTATTTTTCCCCAATTATTTCTGACATTCTCTTTCTGATTTTTTTCTTCTTTTACATTCTCTTTATTAATCAATGTTTCAAGAAATGGATCTCCATTTTTTTTCCATTCGTGAAATTCGAAAAGAGGTGAATTGAATTGTTTTCAAGATTTTGATTGTTTTCTCTGCTTATGTCTTCTCTGAAATTTCTTACCTGTTGAATTCGTATTACCATATAAATGGAAGTATGTGGTATTGTTTTTATAAGCGTTTTTAGGTAGCTTGATATTGTGATTAATTAAGAATTTGACAATTTGAGAAAGTGAATTGTTCACTGTTTGTCTTTCGTGATTGTATTCTGTGGAGTTGATTCCTGATATTTAAGAGCCTTGTTTTTTATTCAACCATGAGAGAAGAGCGTTAATTACGAGAATTTCATTTGCGTAATAAATTTTAATCTTGTATCTTGGAGGACAAACTCTCTAAAACCTAATTGCTGTGAACATTGTGATATACGTTTACCAATAATGAGTTTATGATCCTATTACACGGGAAAGGCTAATTCTTTGGAAAGATTTGTGTGTTAAACTCTAGAATTGTGCTAACATTTAATAACTTCGGTCCTTTGGAAAACATTCGACTATAGCATTCAATGGAGAAAATAAAAGAGTACTTCAAAATTGAGGACAAATGAATGATAATGAGTGATTGATTATATTAGCTTATTTGCTCAAGGTTTCAGATATCCTTTCTGATTGGTCATGAACGGTTGTCTTTTTTTTAACTCTTTCTGGTTTAAATACTTGATTATAATGCAAGAGACCTGTCCTATTTGCTTGTTGTGTAAAAAATATTCATACAGTTGCATTTCAGGCTTTCTTTTTTTTTTTCCTTCTTTAAATAACTCTTACAACATGTCAAAGAGAAACCACCCATGACTTTGCATATTTGAACATAAGAAAACTGGGCAAGCACCATGTATAAGGCAACAAATTGGCTTTCTCTTTTTTATTTCTTAAATAGAAAGTGATCTGATTGTGTTGATAGCCCAGTAGTGGTGATTGCACCTGAAATTGACTCATCATGGCTTCATTCTGATATCTCTTGAGGGACAAAGACCTGCATTTTTGCATAACAATTAACAAGTAATAGGCTCATCCTTTTTCATAGTTTGAAAATGCTTATATATTGTCTTTAGTGGCTGGTTTTTATGTGCGTTGTCTAAAGTTTTAATGGGTTTTCTCTTGTTTTTTTGGATGATCCATGGTTGGAGCTGATATTTTAATTGGAAAATTCAGACCTTTATGTTTACCTACCTGTTATTGCTATAGTTGTCGGTTGTTTGGTGTCCTCCATTATCCCAATTGTAAGATGCATTCTTCTGATTAGTCCTCCTGATGTTACATCACTTTTCAACTGATATGTTGGATTAGTTGTAGATCCTTAAGCAAAATGAATCAGGATATTCATCTTGTGTGCAAACTGGAAAATGATGTAAAGGATGTGGATGGAAGTGTTAGAATAGGGATGGGCAAAAGATTTATAATTCTGATCTGATTCTTTACAATACTGAAATCCTAGTTAGAGCTGGGTTGAATTAAAGTTTAAGGTAAAATCTTAATAAATCTATGATTCTGAGTCTAAAGCATAAACCACCCAAGCTGTGGAGACCGAGAGTTTTACTGAATAACATGCCATACCCTTCTCCATTGATCAATATCAATTATCTAGTATGGAACAGATTAACATATCATCATATGACTAGCTTACAACTATGACACATAAGATACTTGCACAAATTACTGATTCATAGACACAAGACATCTGGACTTCACATACTTAGCATAAGGCATCTGAACTTCCTGCATCATTACTGTCCCAACAGTTCATAAAATATTGACAACACAGACTAGAAGTTAAATAACTTCCTAATTATCTTTCCAGTCAATAACGGGCCTCACATTCTCAGTGATTCCATCCTAGGCTGCTTTCTTTTTCTCCTACAGGTTATAATAAGTAGTGGAATCCTATCAGATGAATATATATAACATGAATGAGCAGCTAAAAATTTGACCAGTACCTTTTTATACTGATCTACCTGTGCTTTCTATGTTGTTAATTTTGAATTTTGGAGCTCTTTAGACTAGTGTTGTCTAAATCCGAAGGAAAGGATCTTCTGGGTGCAAGTCAGCTTAGAAAAAACCCTTTAACAGTCTTGTTTCATAAATATGAGAAAATATGGCTGCATATCTTTGGGATTCTCTACGAAGGTTGTTTAGAGACTTAGGTGAGGTGAAGCTTCGACTCAATGAAATTTACCTTTCTTGGTATAAAGACCTTCCAAAATCTTTGTTTCGTGACTTGCGCACATTGTGTGTCTCTTATTGATGACACACTGATGTCCTGTTTGTAACTTCTACTGTTTTGTTATTGGATAACTGGTCTCAGTTTTGTATTGCTCTTCTCTGCTCTTCAATAATTTTTTTTCCTGTGAAATAAACATACTGATATTCTTGCTAAGCTTTGGACATGGGGCAGCCTCTTTAGTTGAGTTAGGAGGCTAGGAGCATATTTTTAAGCTTTTATAGAAGTTGGCGGGAACAAACTTATAAGGAACTAGTTTCAAAATTTTGGCTTGAATGTCTCTAATTTTTAATAAATTCTTATAAATATTCACCATACTTTTTCCTAGTTACAATTCTCTTTGCATTGTTGGGAAAGGATCTCTCACTCCAGAGCAAACAGGGAAAAAAAAACTGTAGTTTTTCATTTTTGTTGTCTTCATATTGAGACAAGATGCGTTCATGTGACATAGCTGATGGCCTGATGCTTCACTTTGTTGCATATAATGAGTGGCTTTCTCATCATACTTTTTAGTTTTTGTGCAAGAAGCATTAGTTTTTGTTTTTGGGAACATGTCTAATTGTTTTCTTTGTCAAATTTCTGCAGTAGTTTCTTACTAGAGCATCAAAGATGGAGCTGAACAGCATTAGAGATGCATTTGACCGTGTATCTAAGAAGCAAAAGTTATCTACCTCCAAGTTCCAAGAAGTCATTGATCAGGTGGGGCTTGAAATTAAGCAGGCTTTGGCAAAAATTCAGTCAGCCAATGATTCAGCCCCTGTTGACCAGAAATCTATACTTACAGACCTCAAGTTTAAACTTAATGCTATTGGGGTGCTTCAACAGTTTGAAGGACCACAGAAAGAATTGAACATAAGTCTTACCAAGTACCAAAAGCTTCTGGAGAAATCCTTAAATCCTGATGTATCCAAGGCATACAGAAATGTTGACTTTGACTTTCACATTGTGAATCAGATTATTGCAAACCATTTTTACCGTCAAGGGCTATTTGATCTTGGAGATACCATCATAAATGAGGCTGGGGAAGTTAATACAAATTCACTAAGATCTCAATTCTTGGAAATGCATCAGATTCTTGAGGCTATGAGAGTTAAGAACCTTCAACCTGCTCTCACATGGGTCTCTACCAACCAAGATAAACTTGTCCAGAGTGGTTCCAATCTTGAGCTTAAGCTTCATACGCTGCAGTTTGTAGAGGTTTTGCAAAATGGAACTCGAGCCGATGCCTTAAAATATGCCCGAACTTATCTTGCTCCTTTTGCTTCCCTCCACAAGGATGAGTTCCAAAAGCTTATGGGTTGCCTCTTGTATGCAGGAAGGCTTGACAGCTCCCCTTATTCTGAGTTGATGTCCCAGATCCATTGGGAGAGGACTACCGAGGAGCTGACCCGGCAGTTCTGCATTCTCTTGGGACAGTCCTATGAGAGCCCATTGAGTGTGGCAATTGCTGCTGGAGTTGAAGGGTTGCCTACACTCTTAAAGCTGGCAAATGTAATGGCAGCAAAGAAGCAAGAATGGCAGGCTATGAAACAGTTGCCAGTGCCTGTAGAATTGGGGAAAGAATTTCAATTTCATTCTATTTTTGTCTGCCCTGTAAGTCGTGACCAAGCGAGTGAAGAGAATCCTCCCATGTTGCTTCCGTGTTTACATGTTCTTTGCAAGCAATCAATCATGAAGTTGTCAAAAAGCAGCACCCGAACGTTCAAGTGTCCCTACTGTCCTGCAGAAGCTACAGTTGCACAGTGCAGACAGCTCTACTTCTGATTTGTGTTTATGAACAGACTCAAAATTGGTGTGTGCAGTGCATTTTTAGCATTCAAATCCCCCTGGTTTGTATATAAAATTTCTTACAAGATTCCCTGTTACATTTTACAAGACCAATGGAGTAAATAAATATCCAAAAAATCTGTTCATATCCTGGTCCTTTCGTATCTATTTTCCTGCTAGATCAACTTGTAACTGTATTCTTAAAGCATTCAAGTACTGCCCCTGCAGTGAGAACTTGCATGTTTGCTTTTAAACTTCTGTTCATTATAATGATTATTTTCTGTATTATTTTGTATTTCGCGCGCAGAATTTCTGGCATGATGGATTGATTGGGATTCAAGGACATGGATTGTATATGAAGAAAGTTACATGGACAATTCTGTGTGTGCGCATTTGCAAGTTATTAAATTGCGCAGAGTAATTGCATTCATATTTAGGCATTACAAACTCTGGTGTAATGCTACAGTTGTTTATGATTAATTAGATATTGGACGAGGAAAGGGAGTCTTGTTTTTATCTTGAGTCACAAGAAAGAATGTTAATCCTGTATATTTTAACAGGCCTTTCAAACTGTTTTTGGTCACATTCTCGTGTTGTTTTTCTTCTCTGCTGAAAAAAGGGGAAGCTTTGATTGCACAATTTGCTCTCAAACTAGTGTTTCAGATATAAAAATGCCATGAATTTGGTCCCAGCGTGCTGGTTAAAAACTTTAACAAGTGGGATGCGTGTCATCCATGTGGCAACAAAAGGGTCATTGTATAGGCACTTGAAAACGATACTCATAAAAAGATTTGATCCTAGGACAAATAGCAACTTGACATGTGTTTCACAGTAATTCACACAAATAATTATGATCAACGGGAATGCACATTCAAACTCTGCGGAATTTGAAATAAAGCACATTTCTGATGTGGTGGCCTCATATCATACGTGAAGCTCATGGTCTTGTACAATTGTTTTTTTACCAGCAAATGGTCTTGTACAACTTGGGGGTCTGTAGTTGTGCTTGGATAATTCATTAGAAAAAAAAAAAAGAAGCTTTGATAACGACCCAGGAGATCACTTTGCGATCGATCCTCTGAAGGAACTTCATAGCTTGCTTTCTAGTTTTTACTTTTTAGGGACATGGTGGAGGTGACAACTCCACGGCCAGTTCTGTATTTTCTTTCGTGACTTTCTATTGTATTTCGGCTTTATGGCCCTATTCAACAATTAAAGATAAAACACATTGTTATGACTTCGAAATAATATGACTTCTTATCAAATTTTATATTACGATACCTTCACTTTTCACATCAATAAGGAAAATAAGTGCATTTAGTAAGTAAACAACATGCATGTCATTAATTTTGCTGTCAAGATTCTGAATGGTTTGTTCCATATAATATACCTTTTTCATCTCAAATTGCAAGACACTTTTGGAGGAAATTTAGTATATTAAAATATAAGATACTTTAATAAAAATAAATTTCATTAATGTTGTGTTTTTTAATATTATCCTTCTCATATATTTTTTTAATATTCTTTTACAAATGAAGAATTAAATAAATATCATTTTGTAAAGTTTATATTTTTATTTTAAAAAAATAATATTATAAATTATATTGAAAGAATGACAAAAAACTCTTAAAAGGATCAATTAATTTAAGTTAAGTCTTAAATATCAAATTTTAAGAATTTATAATTTAATTTTTTAATTTTGTAATTTCATTGTGATAAATTTGTAACTTATATTTTAAATTTTAATAAATTTTTTTTATTTTTTAACCATGTCAAAATTTAAAAAACAAGCTGTAAATTCAATACAATATAATTGTAAAATTGAAAAATTGAATTGTAAATTTCTAAAATTTAATACTTGAAATCTAACTTGAATTAATTGATTCTTTTAAAACATTTTTTTATTCTCCCAATTATATTTAATGAATTTTATTGATATGCACTATAATTTTGTTTAAGTGTCTTATAATTTATAATTTAAGATAGAGGAAATATTAAATTTGGAAAAATAAATAAATTACACTGTTCACAATTATAAAAACATTCAAAGTTTTCAAATCTTTCTACAAAAAGTTGGGTAAATAATAAATTAGTAAATACCTACTGCTTATTAAGGCTGCACAAAAGACAGGACGGCACTAGACTTCACCCTAACTTGAAGTTTGGTCTCTTTCATAAAAAGAATTGGGTTAGGCAACCCGTAGTCCAGTCTTGTCCAGTGATAACTTGAAGATTAAGAAGACTGAACTTGATCCATAAGACTGAGAAACTGATCCTGTCAGTCCAATACTCACTTAGCTTTTTTTTTTCTTTTTATTCTATGAGAGGTAATAATCCATTTCAACATAATAAACTCAATTAAGATAGTAAAAACACTTATAATAATAATAAATCCATAATTCCAGCAATAAAAAAAAATTATATCACAGTCCAAATGATTTAAATTTATAACTTTAACAAAAATAACATTCAATAAAATTTAACAACACTACATTACAACAATAATTTAGAAACAAACTCAACAAATCTTCATACAATTATCTCCTTACCATCAATTACACTTCAAACATTTGTCAAAAATAAATTAATTATAATTATAATAAAAAAATTAATAGGATCAGACTGGACCAAGTGGTTTGAATGTCTAGTCTCTTGTCCAGTTCAACTCGAAAAAATAGTCTGGTCTTTTCAGTCTTTTTGGTCCTGAAGGACCGGTGTCTATATGGACCAAACAAGACTGAGACCATCTTGGGTTGGACTGAACCAAACAGGATTGAAAAACTTTTACACAGCCCTACTGCTCATGCTAAAGGAAGCATTGGAGCTTCTACATCTGAGAATGCTGAGATAGTTACTTCAACTCATTTTGAACCAGCAAGCTGGCTCTGAAGTTCATCAGTTACTTATCTGCTTGAAGCATCTTCGGTGACTTCACACAGATAATTAACTAATGTACTCAACAATAGGCTTGTTGGTTCTGAATGAGTTGAGATAATTATCCCAGGACTCCCGTATGTAGATCCTTCAATGCTTCCTTAACATTCTACACAGAGCAAAAGGTACGAGTCCACTAGTTTATTTTTTTTTGAATAAGTTGACGGAGCTGCATCCATAGGTATCAACTTCTCTTCACCAAATCAACCACAGCTTCCGTCCCAGCTTGAAAGCTGCAATTTTTTCTTCACAAGATCGGCATTAAATCTTGCATCAAGCTCAGAAACTTCAACGAAGACCTCAAAATTCCCACATCTCCACAATAAACAAGCCCACAAACCTTTCAATGGCAAACGCATGACAGTGGATTTCCTGAGTTATAATCGTGCTTCTAGAAAAGATTTAGGTAGATCCAATCTATACAAGTTAAGTATAAAAACTAATCATAATTAGACATGAAATTGTTTTATACATTTTTCAATGAAATCTACCTATGACACGCCTGAGACGTTGAGTTTTTACTGTTGGACTTCTATCTTTGTCTAAAAAATTTTGATTTGTCAAGGGAAAAGCTCAACCTCTCCAAACTTCTTTAAAAACTCCATGTCTATCTTCGTATTGACTTCGTCTTTTATTTTTTATAGACTGGATCTACATAAAAACCTTTCCATTTTTTATGATCCACTGGTTCTCCCTAATGTATTAAGGATCAGTTGTGACAATATATCAACCCATGTGTCAGGGACACCAGGCAGACACCAGTGCATGCAATCCTGACCCCAGATTGTCACTGCATCCTGCCTTCCCAACCAAATCGCTGGATGAGCATCAGCTCTGAATTCACTCAAGTGAGTTAAATCAAGCACTTGGATATCAGTGCCTTGCAATGCCTCTTGAATCAGAATATTCAGTTGCCTTGCTTCCTTGTTAACTCCGTTGTTCCTGGGTTCAAACCATAAGTCAAGCTGCTCAGATATTAGTATCTATTTCTCTCAACTAATGCATGAAACGAAAAGTGTCAGTGATCAATTCAACTCAAAGTTTAGGCTGTTAAGTGAGAGCTTGTAATAATTTTACTATTATCTCTAACAAGGTTCTCAAGTCTCTTGGTTAAGATGATTTCTGAATGCAGGAAAGAAGCAGACAAGTAAGATCATATGTATTAAACAGCTTAGCCTTTAAGGGTTGCAATTTCATAAATGGAAACAGAAAAGTAAAGGGCCAAAAAAACAAAAAAAAACTCTTTTCCTGGGGGGAATAAACCCAAGGCAGATTACAGAAACACAAACCTCATGCTTCTCAAGGGGCTTGCTCAACAAGCAGCTTCCATTTTGATTCCAGTCTCCTCCATAGAAATGCCTTGGAGATTGCAAACGCCAGAACTTCAATGTCTTTGTTGGGAATTTGTTTTGTATGTATGAAACAGCGTTTTCAAGAATAACTTTTAATCCATCCAACATTTCAAGTGGAGGAACAACTGGCTGTCCATCCCTATAAAATACAAGAGGCTTCTCTTTCGGGAATTTGTCATAATTCCACCTATTCAAGACAAGAATTACTGAGTTACTCGTAGGTTATAACTTCAGAAACCTGAGGCAGTTACAACTAGCCCGATCTCTGTGTTCTTTCTGATGTCTAGGCTCCACACCTTTTTCTATATGCATATAAGCAGTAAGGCATTCCATAATTAACAGTTTAAAGTTCAGCATAGGGAACAAGAACTTACCAGTGGCCAGTGTTAAACACAAGGACATCATAGAAGCCTGCAATATTAACCCAATCATCTGCAGGAACATCAACATCTACTCGATAAATACCTTGTGATCCCTCTTGACGTCCATTTTCAGATTCCTTTGGCTGCCACCTTCTCATGTTCAGTAACAAGCACATAAGATTGCCATTTCAAAATTATAGGGAAAAAAGAGCTTAAAAAAGACAGTTAACAAGAATTAACACGAAGAACATACTATTTAAAATAGAACATTATTCATTTTAAGAAAAAAATACAAAACAAAAAACTTCACACTCCAAGATGTCACATCAGATGTCCAATGATTGACATGAACATTAGATACAAATGAAAGCTTGTCACATCAGTAATGGGAAAGTTTGTTATGGTATTTGAGTTACTATATTTAAGGGCGGAGAAAACTGCAAGTGCTTATTTTATAAAGGGTGAAAGTTGAGGGACTTGGGAGTACACAGGATGAAACGTAATAAAATGGAAAAAAGTAATTTTGAACATAAAAAATGACCTTTCAATCCCTACTTTAAAGAATTATTAAAAACGAAAAAACAATTGAACAATGAGTACAGATACATAAAAAACTGCAGTTTGTATTTGAGTGTTAACAGTAGTAGCAGTGTCACTTCCACAATGGCACCATAAAAAGAGAATACCCAGTAGGATAATGTATAGAGTATAGATTATAGATAGGTAAGAACTGGAGTGGTGGCGACACTTATGACCCAGCAGGCATATACTTCCATGAAATACTTATATGTCTACTAACAATATCCAACATTTCAGACGAAAATATTTGCACATGAAAACATTTGGCCATGACATTCATAATGTACCAGCTAACAAACTAAATTGCATTTGTGTACACCCTTCTAGATTGAATTAATGCATAACCACGGATGAGATATAAAAGGTATTCCCTCCAGTCCTATATATAAATCATCTTCTAGAAGAAATTGATGATTTTTTTTACAAGTCACTTTGCATAAAAAGGCTGATCATTAATTATTTTATTCCAATTTTATCCTTTTACAATTTTCCATGAGAAGAGTAAGAATTACATATGAGAGAAAATGTTTTTAAAGATGATGCATTTAATAAGAGTAAACTAGGAAATTTCTTCTTTTGAATACTATATTCATAATTTAAATACCTCTCCTTGATTTTGATGAGCTAATTAGAAGTGATTTATCTATAGCACTGTCATTACTCTCATTTCTTTTGGCAACATTTTGGGTTGATGCTCAATATATAAAATATTTCATATTCTAAGCCAGTGCTCCCTTGGATCGATCCCAACAAGATTTAAATTATGACAAAAACCAGTTCCACTTCCTGAGTCAAACACACTTTTTATACGCCTAATTCCTTTAATAAGTTCAACACAGATGAGTAAATGATCTTTTTCCTTGCCAATCAGGGAGCAAGATGATAATTATCTAAAAACATGAGCACAAGCAACTCAAACACACGCAAAAACCAACGAAAGCTTTTAGCAAAATAAAAACAATTTTCGAAAACTAATAAAATGCACCTGAAATCAACAAACTCGTGAACTATCCTACTACCAAATGACCTAGAGATCTCGTAAAAAAACTAATACGGAACCATTTGCTATTTTTAAGAATTCCACTTACTGCACATTCGAGAACTAAGTCTCAATAGACCTAACAATGCAGAAAGAAACTGTTATACTACTATAAAGTTGTTTATGCTAGTTGTTAATCCCGCGAGAAAGCACTGCAGAAAGAAACTCATGCAAAATTCAAAATGAAAGAACTTACGCAATAATATTCTTACTGGTATTTGGAAAGCAAAACAGCACGATGATAAGCGACCGTCAAATTGTACTTGGGAAAATAAGCTCCCCTCCAAGCCCCCTTCCTTTTCCACTTCTTAGCACCCTCATCAGCAATTCTCAGAATGCATAGAAACGAAGCCAAGAAATTCTCATTCAGAGAATCCCCAACAAACCCAATATTCTTATTCCTCATTAGCCCCATAAATTGAAAAGGGTCGATCCGCTGCAGATCACAACTTTCAGGAACCCATTTCCACGAATTGATCAGGCTCATATTTTCCCTCTTGTTCCTCAAACAATTCCATGCGTTTCGGTGAAATGGGCAAGTCTCATCGTACAATGGCTTGCGATTTGGATCTAAGACCCAGATACCTCTGAACAGATTACATGAGGAAGATGTTGGAACTGTAAGCGATCGTACGGTTGGGGAAGAGGGTCTATAGAGTGAAACAAAAGAATAAAAGAAAAAGAGGGATGCAAGTGTCAGTAAGATAAGCCACGGGAAGAGCGGTGAAAGGAGCTTCGGAGACATAGCATCTTTCTGGAGAGGAGACTCAGGAGAGTGAAAATAGTGCCCGAGTCGGGACGACGATGGGGAGAGTATTAATGCATTCTTCTGTAAACATAGCTCATAAATAATGAATGAATTATGCGAGGGTTGTGAGTCTCACATTTGAATATGAAATCATTACTTCAAGATGCACAATAGCCACGCAAAAATTTAACAACCTTACTTTTGAATATGAAGTAAATTTTTTAATTTTTAATGTCTTTTCAATATGTAAATTTTTATATTAGTCAATATACAAATAAATTATTTAAAAAATTTAAAAAAATATTATTAAAATTATTATAATATATTGAAAGTATTATTAATTTCAGTTAAAAAATCATGATCCTAAATATTATGAATTAAAATTATTAAAATTATTATTATGGGTTAGTGTTATTGTTAATCTTATTCTTTAGTGTGAACCTTGATTTTACCAATTGATATTAATAATAGTTTCAGCACATAATAACAATTTCAATAATGTCCTTTTTTAATTTTTTAGGTGAGATTAAATCAACTGTTTTAATTTTAAGTAAGGATGATGATGCATTATTAGAATTTCAACAATTTTAAATCTCTAATTATAATTAATGATCTTATGAATTTTTAATTACCATTTTTTCTTATAATAATTTAAAAGCACTTCTCTTTATTACTATTTCTGCACGATGCTTTTATAAGAAATAATAATTAAAAATATTCTTTTAAGTTTAAATATAGAAAACAACTATCCAATGTCTTGTTAATTCTCACAAGTCATACCATATTGATAATTTTAATTTTATGGAATATCTTTTTTGATAATGGATGGATTATTCTAAATGAACAACGAAAGATGATATTAATAATATATTGATGGATGGTATTTTTCCGATGATAAAAATAAAAAATTATTAAGAACTATAATAAAAACAAAAAATATATATAATAGAACAACTTCTTTAAAACTCATTTCCTAAGTTATTTTACCCCACAAAAAGTCCCTCCAATTGACCCCAGAGATTAAAAAACCATGTGGATAAAATATATTCTTTTCTTTTTGGTACAAACAAAATGTATTATTTAAGAAAATGAAGAAAACCTGTTTTTGATAAGCTTGCTTTGATTGGCATAAAGCCGTCATTTGCTATCATAATTCGGGCACGACGCAATTTGTGCAGCTGGAAATTTTTTCGATATTGAATGAATTTGGAGAAGCGAATTGACTGGACACAACGCGACGCAACGTAACTACCAGAAATAGAGCGAAGAAGAGAATAATAAATTACTGTACATCGCCAATGTCCAATGAGCTTTATTAGTGCTTCTGCATACTCTCACCCTCATTCCGTTTCTCTCACAGCATTCCGATCTACTTCTTTTCTGCGTTATCGCTCTGGTTCTTCTCCGAGCTCGTACAAATTTGAGTTTCATTTACCTCCTCCTGCGTTCTGCTTCTCTGGTACTTCGTTGGATCTCTAAGCTTGTTTATACGTTGCGTTATATTCGACTAGGATGTTTTGCTTTTAGGTTCTACAATTGGAGTCTCTTCTTCGGAAGCTCCGTTATGACTCAGAAGTTTCTTTGCTTGTTTGTGGTTACTCGTTGTGTTTTGTGTTAGATGCTGTGGAAATGGTGGTTTAGAAAGGTATTGAGTTTGGATTCTATGTGCATGGGACTTCTGTTATTTTCAGAACGGCTAATTTTCTTTTGGTAAAGGTGTTTGTGAAGGAAGTTTGTAGTTGTATGTTGCTGCCAAACGAACTAACGTACTCTTCTGAAGATCGTGATCGTGGCTTGGAGTCTGTCATAGTTTGCTTTATTGTGCTTCCAGTGTGCTTTCTTAGGTTGGTGATCATGCTGGAGACTGGTTGCGCGTGTGTATTGACAAGTGTAGGTTGTAGAGTATGTCGATAATGAGAATGAAGTAGCGGAGCTAGTGATACTATGGATAACCAAACGTAAGATATAGACCAAGGCAAAATCTAAATAATTGGGGAAAAATGTATGGATCAATGCAATTGAATTGTTAAAGGATAACTATCTTGCGGTGCTTGCAAATAGGTCATAGTTCATGTTCTGACACATTAATTTTGTTATTGCCAATATTGTGATGGAGATCTGGTGCTTTGTTACTTTATGTGGTGTCACTAGTCTGAAATCTAATGTTCATCAGGTTCATCTGGAAATATGGATTGTGGTGCTGGTTCAAGTTTGTATCCATTGAGTCGGTGCAAAACCATTCACCTGGTTGGTATCAAACTCACTTTTCTGTCAACACATTAAATCCAGCTTGGACTTGAGGCTGCTATATATTTCATTTCAAGGACATTCAAGATTGCCTTCTTTCTTGGCCTTTTGCCTACAAATTAAAATATTTTTCAACTTATAAAACCATACGTCCAGGTCAGGCATGCTCAGGGGATCCACAATGTAGAGGGAGATAAGAACTACAGAGCATACTTGAATCCTGATTTTTTTGATGCGCATCTCACTCCATTAGGCTGGGAGCAGGTAAAGCATGACTGCGCAAGTCATTTTGCTGCTTATCATGTGGAATCTGCTCTAGAAACCAAGGCTTGCATTTGTCTTGTGGCTTTCAGCGATGAAAAGGACATTTTACTCTGTGACAGTAAACAATAATTTCTCTACACTGACAGGTTGGCAATTTGCGTAAGCATGTTCATGCTTCTGGGCTCATAAAGAGAATTGATCTAGTAATTGCATCTCCTTTACTGAGGTACTAACGCCTGTGTTTTGATCTACTGATATCAGTGAATTCTTGCTTCTTTTATGGTTTTATAAGCCTTTTGGCTTTCTACTTTGCTAGAAAGAATACTTAGTTTATTTTTGTTAATATTGCTGAAGGTGAGAAACCTGGAAATTATGAGAAAGGTGAGAAATTGAACTTGAAATTTTGAAGACTTAATGTCAGTGGACTACAATCTTTTTCACTTTCTATATACTCCAATTTTCAATGAACATTTTGTTCCTGATACTTCACATCAATTGCAAACCCTTTCAGGTTTCTTTGTGAAATTGGTTGGTCTAAAAATGTTGTGCCTATTCTGCCCTTGTTTCCAGAGATTTGCTGACAATGTTTTCTGTACCATTCTTGCCCAACTAGATATTAGATTTATGATTATGTCTATACTTTGTAGTTTATACAAGCAGGATATTAGCTTTTCTTGGATGATCAGTGTCATACAGTCAATTACATGCTATAGTTAAGTGACTGACTACCTAGGAAGAAATATAGAGGGCAACTACAGATATCTCTAGTGTGGAACTTCGTTGGTAAAACTTGTGTTAAAAGTAAATGTCCGCTGACATGTTTGAACATGGTACTACTGTTTCATCCGCTTTTTTAATACTGATCTGTATGGAATCTCTTCCTCTGTCTGACCAGCAGTGGATGGTGCAAGCACCGGAAAATCATATATCTGGGATACTCCCTCCCCTCAAATACACACAATTGCCGCAAGACATACACGGACACTGCTACTTAATGGATTGCTTCTAGATATTGTTGGCTAGCCTGCAATGGGTAACATGCTGGAGATTTTGAGATTTGCTATTTGGATGTGAAACCAATGAGGGGGAGTTGGGGACTTAGACTGATATGTTGCAAAAGTATTGCATAAGAAACCATTAGAAATTGCTGACAAGAATAACAGAATTAGGTTGGAGAAACTAGAGCCACGGGGAAGTGGCTGTTATAATCGTTGGAGACACCTAATTGTTGTAACTGAAATAACCACTCTAATTATCTAAAGAGTGGATGGCTGGATCGGAATCAGTGGAGGTGAATAAGATGAAAGGCTGGTGACTTACTGAGACTGGCAACACCACTGTTACATAGACGCTACTTAGCTGAGAGTCTCCCAATTCTCTCAATCACTGGAGAGCATTTGTGCTGCTTAGTATTAAATGAAACAGGCAATCGCCATTCAACATCAATTATTAATAGTGAACCCCTTTGTCACTTTATATGGATTGGTGATGTTTCTTTTTAGTGTATGTTTAAATATTCCATTGTTGATGTTAGAACTCACAATGAAAGATCGGCACTTGATTTTCAGTGGATGCATCAGTTGTTATATGAACAAACTTAGCTTTGGGAATAAATTGAGTAGCAATGTTTGCATAATATATTTTAGGAATTATTATTCATTTTTATTATGACGACTTTATACTCAGAATAATTTCCTATCTTGTGTTTTGCCATCAATAAATATGGGGTCCTACAGGGATTTCTTGTGGAGAAGTACTTTGCTTGTTTGAATTATTTCCAGCTGAGTTGAGGCAGAGACAGTATGGATTAACATTGCTTAGGGTTTCTTTGGCATTTAAGGACACTACAAACTGCCGTTGGAGTATTTGGTGGTGAGGACTACGTGGATAAGATGGATGTACTGCCACTTATGGTGGCAAATGCAGGAAACAGTAACCGTCCAGCAATTTCGAGTCTGAATAGCCCACCAATAGTTGCTGTTGAACTTTGTCGTGAACATTTGGTGGGTAATTTTGCAATTTGAACCCCCTTTACACCTATTGGCATCACGCATCCGCCTTGAAAATAACTTACTTCACGTTATTCCATGATCTAGAGTCTACAAGTTTAGTCTCTTTTCCATTGTTTATGATGCAAGACTCCTTGTTTCACAGTTTCAAACTTTAAGGTGTATGTTTAATAAGGTACATGTGAGTCAGTTTCTAGGAAGTTCTTTAGGGAACAATAGTAGACATCTAGGTTTCTCTTGTGGTTGATTTTTTCATCTTTTGTCCTATTACCAAAAACAAAAAAAAAAGTTCAGTCTCTTTCCCATCATGTGGGCCTGTCTCAGTAAAGAAAAATATTTAGGAGAAAAGATAATCACCAAGATAATTTTTCCGTTGCCATGTATTATAAAGTTTTAGATTTAGCTGTTAGTAAATACTTAATTTCTTGATCTTAACGATGAAGTTTAAGTTCCAGTAACGCCAAAACATCTGGAGTCACTTCTCTTAGTTTTTCATTAAATAAAGTGACAACAGTTCGTCTTGTATTTTATCTCTTGTGATTGAAAGTTGAAACAAAAGTACTGGGGCAGTCTAGTGAAGTTGTTCGTTTTGTATTTTATCTCTTGATTCTTGTGATTAAAAATCATTACTTTTAAATTTAAAATAGTTAGCATAGGTTTATCAAAAAAAGTTTTAATTTGATGGGTTTTTATATCAGTCTGTCATAGTATAAGCCTATGGTCTAACTAGCGAATAATGAACACTGAAGCAAAAAATTTCATAGGCCATTGGCAGACAGAACAAGAATCAAATGCAAGAAAGTAAATCAGTTGTGTATATATTATTAAAGGAGATGTATTTGCTATTTTGCTTCATCATTTTCTCACCTCTTCTATGAAATTGCCAGGAGAGTTTTTTTTTTTTTTTTTGCTAAGTAAAAATAATTTCAACACACTTTTTATTCAAGTTTTCATAAGCTTGATACTGACATTAACATGAGAACCCTTGCATATTTTTTCATGTGTTTTATTGTGCAGGGAGTGCATCCCTGTGACAAAAGAAGAAGCATCAGCGAATATGAGTTCGTTTTTCCTGCAGTTGACTTCTCACTGGCAAGTATTGCATTTCTTGCAAATCAAAGATGGCATTTTAAAATATAACAATAGATGCTTGATAGCTTTCTTAAGCAGTTTAAAATCAGATTAGTTTTATTGCTCTCTTCGGGTTTATGCCAAATCCCTTTGAATTTTCTCCAGATAGATAGTAATGAGGATACTTTGTGGAAGGCCGATGTTAGGGAGACAAAGGAAGAACTTGCAAAAAGGGGTTTGGAATTCATGAACTGGTATGAATAGTAATCCTGATTCTTGATTATATGAGGACCATATAAAGGTTAACAAAGTGATATGCTACGTCTGGAAATCACTTTTTTTTTCTTTTTCTTTTTTTTTCGTTTTTCTATTTTTCAAGGTTCCACCTAGATATAATGTAGTCCTACTACATGTTCAAGATTAAGATCCACTTAAGTCTCTTAATATCTGTTGCTCGTCATGCCAAATTGTAATCTAATAGTAGCTGCTGAGTCTTTGTTAATCAAAATCCAAGTTGCTAAAAGCCAAACTTCTTTAACCTGTGAGCTTTTGAGTTGAAAGAGAAGTTCATTAGTATGATAGCTTCCGACTTCCGTAGGAATTTTGTTAGAGTCGACCACTTAATTATTAAGAAATTGTCTTGATCTCAGAATTGTAAGAAATAACCTGATTACTATTTAAGTTGTAATCATTGAACCAATACAGAAGCATTCGTTTAACGAGCCATTATCAAGTTTTTGAAGATTTATGTAATCCTCTGTTCTTTTATAAAAAGAAAAATAATTTCCTACATTCATTTTTTTTCTTCTCGTGACTGCTCTTTTGTTTATTAGTCAGAAAATATAAATCCGTTAAATGCTTTGTAATCGAATTATTTGAAGCTCCTGTTTTTTACGCAATTACAGGTTGTTGACTCGTAAAGAGAAGGAGATAGCTATAGTGACGCATAGTGGATTCTTGTTTCATACTCTAAATACATATTTTGGAAATGATTGCCATCCCGTTGTGAAGAAGGAAATATGCAAGCAGTAAGCTTATTGATGCCTCATTCTTGGAAAATTTACTTGTCTGGCACCCTTTTAACACGAGTTGTTTGTGAATTTCCCACTAAGAATCACCTAAATGGTATTTTTTTCTTTTTAACTTATAAGACAATTTGACAAAAATAAAGTTTTCATTAAATATATTTATTAATATTACCCTTCCTTTTTAATATTTTCTTTTTTTTTCTTTCTCTCGCTATCAAATCAAAGATATTTTTGAAAATTTATATTTTTGTTTAAAAAAAAGATTTATGAATATGCATAATTTTGTCTAAATTTCTTATAAAGGGGGGTGGAGGTAATATCTCTTTGGGCTGATTGATTAATACCCCTATTCCTGTAAGTTCCCATACGATTTGTCTAGAAAATAGAAGAGTTTGTTAAATAGATCTCGTTATACCATGGGCAAGTAGACCTGAGCACCTGACCATTTAAGTGATTATCCTAAAACAATGTCTCATTCTTATATATCTATATAATTAATTTTGATTTATTATCTTTTACCGACCTCGTGTGCTTTGAATTTCTCAGAAAAATAGATTCCTTAATTATAGTAGAAACTGTGCTTTTGCAGCTCTGTAACAAAAGTTATCATGGTTGTGCTAATTTTCGTTCCTATGAGGAAGCATGTGGGTGACTGACTACTTTCTTCATGTGCGTTTCCAGTTTCGCCAATTGTGAGCTTCGGTCCATGGTCATTGTTGATAGAAGGTGAGATTACAATTTTTGAACAATTGAAAGAAGCTCCTTACATCTTAATCAATTATGATTTTCCAAATTAAATAATTTTTTTGGCCGCCAGCATGACGGGTTCGCATGCTTCAACCAACACTAACTATCCAGGCAACGTACCTTGTGGGCAGGATCTCCCCAGTGATGTTGCTGATGAGAACAAAGAGGAATAGAGGTCTAGTTTTTCGACTTCTATTAGAATTTTAGGATCTGTTTGGATAACTCTTAAAAATACATCCAAACCACATTTGAGATGTGTTTTTATCAAATTCAACAAATGGTTAGATCCTCCAAATGAACTTTTGCATAAATTGAAAATCAAACACACACTTACTTTGTAGGCCATTGAGACGTTGAGTTTCTGAAAATAGCTCAGGTGCTCCATTATTACGCAAAGATATTTTCGTCCTGAATCGAGATATCGGGGTCTTTTTCCCCCTCCCTAAAATTATACTTCTAAAGAATGGTTACTTTTGTGCTGAAACTATTACAGGTCTGTTCGGTAGCTCAAAAAACAATCCTTGCATATGTATACCTATTTACTCAGTTTTATTTGAGATTTCATTTATAAATTTAATTTTTATGATAATTTAATTTGTGAGTTGAAAGCACGATTTAGAGCATCAAAAAATATAGTGCCAATTAAATTAATTTCAATTGTCATTATTTGCCATTTCAAAATAGACATGTCAAATTTGTCTATTACATGCCACCCACACACTCCAGCTGCACATTTCCAAACAAAACTGGTGAGGTGGCCCAACTTTTGGACTGAGAGATTGTTTGATAGAAATTTAGTTTTAAACTCTTATTTTATGTGAAAGAGTACATGATCAACATGAAAAGCTATAATCAACTTTAAAATTCGAGGGAATAAATTAAACAAACTCTCTAAATTAAGAATCAAAGTAGAAGATACTCCTATCAACCAATGTATTATACTCGTTTCAGTTTATATGTTACACTTTCAACATGTACAACGCATGTTAAGAAAATTCAATTTTTTAAAATTTTATGATTTTTTTTTTCAATTTTACTTTTGTCCGCTACTAACATCCACAATTTTCCACACATAATTACTCAATTCATATTGATAAATCTAAACATAAAAATGAAAAAAATTCTTAAAACTACAAAATATCCTATGTTTTAGATCAATAATAACTTACAGAAAATATTCCATATTATGGACTGGAGGAAGTATGTATTACTTATACCAGTGAGACATTGAATTGATAACTGTATCTGAATCAGAGTGTAATTTTTGTAACATATTTAACGGTATTCAAGAAGAATAATATGTTTTTCCCATTTCATATTTCAAGATCAACGTTTTATCTTGAAGTTATTACCAACTCTTATCTGCAGAAAATATTTCCCAGGAAGTATTCGTAAAATCATAGCATCATTCAAAGACATGGGATGTCCAGAGAATCAAACATACTGTCCACATAATAACTGACGAATGACGGATACAGCAGAGGCTTTAGCTGTGATAAACGCAGCTTCAGTTTGCTCTCAGGACATCATAGAATTGTACAGGCTTTGTCTTCGTCTCGCCGCAGAGTTTCTGGGTACATTAAACAGAGAGGCAGATTAACCCACATATTGAACGCAAATGGAAACTATGCTGAGGCCATGATAGCATAGATCAAGAGACTTAGCTTCTTTACAAATATACCTACTAAGATTTTAATAGGTATCTAAATAGGATGAGAAACCCTATCCAAAAAATTAGCTATTGAGACGGGAAAACTAATCTACTTAAATATCCCATTAAGCATTTCATACTCTATTCAATATGGGAATTGATAACCCATACTACCAAGTCTGATGATGGATTCTGAATGTCTAACACAATCTTTCCAATGACGTGATAATGAAATAAATTTTGTTGACAAGGTAAAGATTTGGTAATCAAATGGATAATCAGAATTATTTAAACTCTTCAGTTTATGCATGACAGAGTACGTACCTCAACTGCAGAAGCTAGACGCAGAATCGTAGCTTCTGCCCATGGTCGACCTATTAGTTGCAAGCCTATCGGAAGTCCTTCTTTGTCATAACCAACCTAAATATTGAACCGAACATGTTAAGTAAAGGAAGAAAACAGCATTTCAGAGTATAAGCAATAATCATGCACTATTTACACCAAAAGAACAAACAGTTA
Organism: Prosopis cineraria; assembly: GCF_029017545.1. NCBI lineage: Eukaryota > Viridiplantae > Streptophyta > Magnoliopsida > Fabales > Fabaceae > Prosopis > Prosopis cineraria. The sequence goes on along the minus strand of NW_026555334.1, from coordinate 10,038,398 downwards.
AAGAAGAAATAGTCTCTTTAAGTGATTCACTTCACTCTCACTCACAGGGACAGTAATTGCAGGGAACCCAAGAAGATTTGCTGTTACAGCAAAACGCATGAGATAACCTGAAAACCAAGCCTTAAATTAACACATGGCAAGAGGCAAGAATAATTGGATGTAACACTGAAGCCAAATATCAAATCACCTGTAACCGGAATATCTGTCTCACCACTTTTGAGAGCACTTGGTGGTATTTTAGGTGCCGTCATGCTGTCAGGAAATAAAAAGTAATTCAAATTCTGTTTCTGGACATACATGATTCCAGCATCAACAAGAAAGCCTTAATCCTAAAAATGATTAGAAGTTTGATTCGGTCAACAGGTATTTACAATTTGCAATAACAATGATTATTCAATTTCCACTGCCCTATCAAACCATCTACGTCTTCTTCAATTGTAATTGTAAATTCTATAAAGGGTTGAGATTGTTGTCACTTACAATTCAATATTATTTTTGATAGGGCTCTTACAATTAGAATCTGTCTCAAAAATCATACAAGTAATACATGATGGCAAGAGCATATATGAATGTTTAATTAATTGACCTGAATTTTATAATTAGTTCAAGGTCCATCACAATAGATCACAACTGTTTGTTAAATGTACATACCCAGTTGTTGGAGTCACTATAACATCCACTTTCTTGAAAATCTCCATATGGTAATGCATGAGCCTTCGTCTGAAATGGGAAAAAAAGATTAGAATCTACATTTATGGTTTAAATTGTATTAAAGAGTCTCCATAAGTAATATTTCTGACAGTTGCAGCATATGAATTTCCTAAATCATTGAAAAGTGATACATAATTTGAAGTAGAACCAAAGCTAAGTTAGCTTCTTTTCATAAACGTATCGCTTGCATCACCTGAGACATTGAGCTGCAACATAATCTCCTGCTGTAAATGATCGAAAAAGTGCCACACTTGTACGGGTATCATATGTCAATCTTGTCCCTTTCCTACAACAGAAGAATTAGAGTGAACATGATCTACATATCTCAATATGCATTCCTAGACGTTGACAGTTACCAGTTTTACAAACTTCAACAACAGATGAGAAGAATGAGTTATCCAAACAACAAATAAACCATACTGCCTTGTTACATTCAGAGAAAATATAAGATTACTAGCTTTAAGCTTCAAAATACTCAAAAACATACCCGTCCAGACAATCAGGGTTTAATGATGATATGCATTCAGAGCCAATGGAAACAACATGCGCAGTTCGCATCTCATGAAGCTCTGGTACCACAATCTCTACTGTCTTCATAGGTAATAAGATAAAAAGCAGTGCTCAGAATTTTTTGGACTCCCTTATGCTAAACTTAAAACTTACTCTCTTTTCAATAATCAAAAAACTAGATTTTAATACAATCAATTATAACATGATACTGTAAACTTACTTCACAACCATAATTTTTTGATAGCAGATTAAGAGCATCCTCACACTTATCAGAGATTTCTGTTGAATGCACATCATTAAACCACTGCATAGGAATTAAAATATACTATTTGTCAAGAAAATATATCATATTATACTATAAATACAATCAATTTTCAAAGTATATGGTGATTACCGGAGTGTACTTTCCTAGTTGCAATGATCTCAAAGTATTTGAATCATCATAGGATGACAGGTTTGGCAAACAAGGTGGTGACTGGGGAAAAAATGCATATAATCAGTACACAAAAAGTATTGCACAGACTGATATAAAATCCAAAATGACAAGAACAGCTTAACTATAATTTTAACTTCAAATACAAGGTGGCGCTTTTCATCGACCAGGATAATTTTCTGTTTTCACATAAAACCATCATGTCCTTTGTTGGATTGCAAACACTAGCCAAGTGTCTCCTTTCCAATAAAGACTGAAACTCCACACAAAATATATAACTAGACACCTCCTGTGTAGTGCAAGGAATTTGAAGAAGTTATACTATTAATGGTTTGTAAATAGTGTGACTTGTTATGAATTTTATTTTATACATATATATATATATATCTCAATATATAATATATTGATTATACATAATACATAGTATATTGGTATCCTTCCTAACAGTTTAACCTTTTCAATTGGATGTCTTAATAGAACAGATTCTAGTTACTCAAGCAGATTAATTTTGTTTAAGTTGTTCTAGAAAGGCTACTTGTCATCATTTATATCTGTTTGATTAGCTTTGGTGTTTTGGACTAGCATACCAAAGGGATGGAGAAGTGTATTATCTTTAGCAGGGGTGATCCTCCGTCAGAATTCAAAAATTATGTTACAAGGTACAATATGTTTGATTATTAGTAGATAACAGATGATCATGTTAAAATGATTCAAGTGAAAAAAGGAGAAAATGCTACAGAGACTTGCACTCATTGCAAGGACTACTCCAAACAGAAAATGAGTGGTGCAGCATTTTCCAAATGGTTTTGCAAGTACAAAATTAGGATTTAAGTAATTCACCAATAGGTGCTCACGATGGTAGGATGAAATAAGAGAAATAAATCTATTAAGATGGTATAGAATAATAATCTCGTTCTATACTTCTCTCAGTAGCCACGCTTAGGAGAATCTCCAAAGGGTTTGAAAGATTGATCCATGATATGCTAGCTTTTAAGTTGCTAGTCATATTTTTAAAGCTAAATATAATAAAATATTGAATAAAATATAGATAACTAGATAACTAAATAGAATCTCCTAAAATCCAAAATACTAGATAAAATCCAAATGTCTAAAATACTAAATTAAATTTAAACAACTAAATAAAATCTAGGGAAATCTAAATAAAAACTAAATAGAGGAAAATACCAAATAAAATACTGAATCAAATAATCTATCTTAATTTATCCTATTTTATCTTCTGATACTTCCTTCTTGAATAAGTCTTTATGGGCACGCTATCTGGGATCTTATCATTACCCCGCCCTTGAAAACTCAACTTGTCCTCAAGTTGAAAAGAGGGGAATTGAACACGCAAGAGGTCATAGTCCTCCTAGCTTGCTTCCTCCATAGGTCGCCTATGCCATTCCAACAGCAGTTTAAATGAATGATGACGGGTCTAACGATGATCTAAGACTTGATGAGGCCTCACATGTAACTCAAAACCAGCCAATAGTGGTAAAGAAGCTGGTGTAATTGACGCGTCCATCTGATAAGTCGAGCATAAGAGAGATACATGAAAAATAGGATGAATACGAGCATCTGCCGGAAGTTCCAACTCATAGGCCACCTTTTCAATCCTTCAAAGAATCTTGTAAGGGCCAAAGAAGCGAGGTGATAATTTTTCAAACTTCATCTTGGTAAGTGATTGTTGACAAAAGCACTGTACTCGTAGCCACACTACATCACCCACGGTATACTCAACTTCTCTTCAATGTTTGTCAGCATAAGCCTTCATCCGGTCCTGAGCCTTGTATAAATCGTCCTTCAAGAGTCTGAGCATTACATCTCTAGTTTCTAGTTGATCTTCCAATTCAAATATAGTTGTTTCTCCCTTGACATAAGGAAACAAGGGAGGAGGATCTCTTCTGTATATTAGCTTAAAAGGAGAATGTTTGGTTGATGTATGACGACCTGTGTTGTAGGAGCATTTGGCCTAGCAAAGAAACTTGTGCCATGACTTGGGTTGCTTATGTGCAAAACATTACAAATAGGCTTCAAGACAACGGTTGACCACCTCCATCTGACCATCAGTTTGGGAATGGAAGGCAATACTCATTTTTAATTTAGTCTGGCTTAATCTGAATAATTCTTGCTAGAAAGAGCTCATGAAGATAGGGTCCCTATTAGATACGATTGAGCGAGGCACCCTATGTAACTTGACAAGTTCCTCACAAAAGATTGTGGCCACTTTTTTGGCGGTATATGGACGCACAAGAGCAAGGAAATGGGCATACTTACTCAAACGATCTACTACTACCACGACGACCTCAAAACCTCTTGACTTAGGGAGACTAGTGATAAAATCAAGTGAGATATCCTCCCAAATCTGAGAGGGTACAAGTAATGGTTGCAGAAGTCCCGCTAGTGCCAAAGTTTGATACTTATTTTACTGACAAGTGGCATAATGCCTCACATATGTCTTCACATCAACCTTCATTGTAGGCCAATAAAAGTTCTTTGATAGTCGCTTGAATGTTTTAAGAAAACCTCCATGTCCCCTAACTGCAGTCGAGTGGGCTTCTGCTAGTAACTTAGGTCGCAATTGGGATGAGTAGGGAATGACTACTTTACAACAACAACAACAACAAGCCTTTATCCCATTAGGTGGGGTCGGTTACATGGATTGCAAGGCGCCATTGTGCTCTATCATTTATCAAGCTTTTAGGAATATTATTAATTAAGAGATCGCGTTCAACAACCTCCAAGAGTGTTCTCTTAGGCCTTACTTTACCTCTCTTAATCGGACTCAAAGTTATATGTTCCACTCTTCTCACTGGTGCCTCCCTTGGTCTTCTTTGTACATGCCCAAACCATCTCAACCGATTTTCTACCATTTTTTCCTCAATAGGTGCCACCCTCACTTTTTCGCGTACGTGCTCATTTTGAATTTTATCTTTACATCTATGTCCGCACATCCATCGTAACATTCTCATCTCTGCTACTCCAACTTTATGCTCTTGCTGTCCCGTTAGAGCCCAGCATTCACTACTATATAACATTGCCGGTCTGATAGCAGTGCAATAAAACTTTCCTTTAAGTTTATTAGGCACATTACGGTCACAAATAACTCCTTTAGCTTTTCTCCAATTAAACCACCCAGCTTGAATTCTATGTGAAATATCTCCACTGATTTCGCCATCATTTTGAATAATGGCTCCCAAATATCTAAACTCTTTCACTTGAGGTATAATTTGATCTCCCAATTTCACTTCCAAATTATTGTCGAATAGTTCTTTACCAAATTTACAATATAAATATTCCGTCTTACTTCTACTTAGACGAAAACCTTTCAACTCCAATATCCTCCTCCATAACTCAAGTTTACAATTAACCTCTTCTCTTGTCTTTGCTATAAGAACTATATCATCCGCGAAGAGCATACATTTCGGGATTTCCTCTTGAATATGTTCCGTCAAAAATTTAAAATCAAGTTGAACAAATAAGGACTCAGAGATGATCCCTGATGTAGTCCAATCTTTATAGGAAAATCCTTTGTTTGACCAATAGGCGTTCTTATACTAGTTTTTACCCCCTCATACATATCTTGTATGGCTTTAATATAAGCAATCCGTACTCCCTTTTTTTCCAACGCTTTTCAAAACACTTCTCTTGGTATACGGTCATAAGCTTTTTCTGATCATAAAAAAGTTTTTGATAGGGAATGACTACTTTGTGGTCATAAAAAAGTTTTTGATCAACCAATGAAATATAGGTCAAGACAATGGATCTTTCTGTAAGTCCTGCATTATTTCATTAGTGAAGGGATCTAATGCTAATTCAGAGGTGAGGTCATGAAGCTCAGTAGTGAAAGGGACTAGCAACTGAAAAAAATCTGCATGCTATAGTCATCGTGATAATGCATCAACTCCCTTATTTTTCACTCTTGCCTTATGGATGATAGTAAAATTAAATGGTAAAAGCTTGATGATTAACCTTTGTTGGGTGTTGGTGGTGATGCATTGTTGTAGCAAATATTGAAGACTAGCATGATCCGTTCTGACAAATAAATGCCTTCCGAAGAGGTAATGGCTCTATTTTTGTACTGCAAGAACTAACGCTAGAAGTTCAAGATCATAAGTGGATTTGAAGCGATTAGAGAATAAAAATCCTTTACTGAAGTAAGCAATGGGATGGTTGTTTTGTACTCCAATTCCTTTTGTGGATGCATCGTATTCAACTATAAATTCCGCCTCAAAATTTAGCAACTGTAAGATGGGTGCCGTCATCAATGCAAGTTTAAGGCAATTAAAAGCCTGCTAAGCTAGTTCAGACCATAGGAAGGCATCCTTCTTAGTCAACTCAATGAGTGGTCGACTGGAGAGAGCTTGGAGGGATTCACGTTTGTTTGAGTGAGGGAGGCCAAGGATGACGCAGCATGTATCGGGGCCCTGTACGTTCAGGCTTGAGTTCGACGATGAGAATCCAGCTAACCTCTTCTGTGGTTGATTTGAGTCGCGTGTGGTGGCTGAGGACCCATAATAAGGTTGGGTCGGGTTTTTACCCAGATTCAATTTGGGTCTGTTTAAGGCCATCTTCCCTTCGAATTCCAGAGCAAGGCTGAGCACATGATATACGCTCCTGGGTTTGAATTTGAACATCAAATCGAAGCTCCCCCTTTAGCCCATTGAGAAACATGTCGAGAAGGCAATGTTCGGGCCAGTTTTTCACTCTAGCAACACGTCTTACAAATTCCTGTTGATGTTCCTATATAGAACCATCTTGCCTGATTCTGCATAAATATTCGTCCAGGTTCTGATATTTAGGTGGTCCGTAGTTCTCCTGCAACGCCTTCACTAACTCATCCCAATATAGTAAGGTATGCTCTAAATTTAACCATGAGAATAAATCCAAGGAATCTCCTTTTAATGACATAGATGCTATATCCACCTTTAATTCTTCTGGTGCATGATAATACTGAAAATATTTTTTAGCTTTAAGAATCCATCCTCGAGGATCACCACTGATAAATTTAGGAAAATTTATTTTGGGTTGAGGCAGACATGTCCCCCTCTTTTAATAATCGAATTCTTCTTCACTTTCCTCATCCCAGTTACGGTGTCTATGTTGGCTTTTTGGAGTCCTTCTACTTCTTTGTGTCACTGATGCTTCTAGGGCTTCTATCTTTTCTTGTAATATGTCAAGTTTCTCTAATTTAGAAGACATAAGAGCCAGATCATGTGCAAGCAGGTTAGGATTTTCTGGGGAAACATTGGATGGGTTATTGGGAGGGTATAGAACAAAATCTTGTTCTATACTTCTCTCAATAGCCACGCTTAGGAGAATCTCTAAAGGGTTTGAAAGACTATTTTATTTATTCATGATATGTTAGCTTCTAAGTTGCTAGTCATATTTATAAAGCTAAATACAATAAAATATTGAATAAAATTTAGATAACTAGAAAACTAAATAAAATCTCCTAAAATCCAAAATACTAGATAAAATCCAAATATCTAAAATACTGAATTAAATCTAAACTACTAAATAAAATCTAGGGAAATCTAAATAAAAACTAAATAGAGGAAAATACGAAATAAAATACTAAATAAAATACTGAATCAAATAATCTATCTTAATTTATCCTATTTTATCTTCTGATGCTTCCTTCTTGAATAAGTCTTTATGGGCACGCTATCTGGAATCTTATCATTCACTTTGAAGAAAAGAAGATGAGAAAAGACTAGGCATGATATTGGAATCAAAACAGATCCTTTGCTTTTTGCACAGAAGTAGCACTCCATATAAGTGTAAACAATCTAAATTTACTAGTCTCTTTATTTTCAAGGAAGCAAAACATTAGTGAAAACAATTCGTTTGTCTTTAGAAGATTGTTTTTATCTTGTATTTTAATTTCCTGAAATCAAAAAATATATATACAAAACTGAATAGCTAGGAATAAAAATATGGATCTACCACATGGTAATTCTGTACAAGAAGCAGAAGATCTGCTTTGATATTGAAAAAGGTAATAAAGAAACATGTATGCGAGAAAAAAGCATGGCCTGGTTTAATATTGTAAAAAAATTACCCAAGGAAAACAGAAGCTATCACAAATACTTTTGGTAACGTTTCCCGGAAAAGTGTTCTTAGAAATTTGAAAATTGTCTCCTTACCTTTCCTAAATTATAAGTGAAAAGTCGTCTTTTTTATTCCTATTCTCCAGTCCACTTCTATGCTAAGAATATGTAGCTCCGCACAGAATTTATTTGAGCCAACTTCTATGTAATTTACAATTAGAAGTTCAACGTTAAATTTTAGTCTTCTATACTTATTTCTAAGAATATAAACCAAAGTTAAAGATTAATTACCGGTCTCATACTGATTTTGTTTGCAAGTGATGAACCCAACATTGCTGCATACCTGATCAATAATTATTTATGAAGTAAAAATTATCTACATGCAAGAACTCCAAGGTTGGAATATGATGTTAAAGAAGGAAGACATCATGGTCAGGGTTTTAGTACTTGACAAAAACAATTGGATGGACAAGTTCATGAACTCTAAATATCATTGAGGAGTTCGTAGTGGAGAGCAACAAAAAGGAATTACATTTTGGTCAGTCAACTCATTTGATCCTTATGATTGGAAAAATATATCTATTAAGCACATGCAGAAGTCATTAGTGATATAGGAAATCTAGAAAATAGATTTATACGTGCGCAGCTTTCAAAGTAAATATTTATATACACACACATGTTATGTTACTAAGAATATTTTGTAATTTGTCAATAGTATCTTTTCTTGGATGTTTTGAATGCTAAAAAAGGATTGCAACAAAATAAATTATGGAAAGGGAGTGAGATTATTCAAACATAAATAGAGGAGAGAGGAAAAATATCTCGATTTCAAGTAATGCAAAACCAGAAGCCGTCAAGTAAAATGAAGAGATGGTCAAAACAAAAGAAAGACAGGGAGACAAGTATGAATTACGCACACTAGCATGACATCCTCCACTGTTGAAGCAATGGGTCCAATAATTTCCACAGTCCCAGAATCACATAATGACCTGCAAAAAGAGACTGAAAATTCAAACATAATCAGAAAATACGGGCATGCGTAGTGAAAAATTTTGAGTATTTGGAGGGAACGCCTGGGAACTCTCATTCTCTGTATAATGAGCTGTAACTCCTATTTAACAGTGACAGACAAATGAATTTGACATTCTAGGACGTTTACGTGGATACAAAACCGAAAGGAGAAAGCAAAATAAAATTCTGCATTTGAGAGGTTAAGGGCTCTCTCAGGAAAAAATTATTCCTTCGCCTTTCACTTTACCTCCAGCTCTTAAACTTAGTTAGCAGCATTTCTTTCTCTTCTCTATTCCTCCCCCACATCCATGTACCATGTGATGTTAGTTACGCTCACGCAAGGGACATCTCATTGTGTGAGACCTCATCATTCCTCTCACCCCCTTTTTGTTCTCTCCAATCCTTCTTCTATATATAATGGACATGGATCAATCAAATACTTTATTGAAGCACCATTCAGACATGTTTCTGTCTGGAATACTACATACAAGTTTCATGGGCAAGAGATGATAATGTTTTTTGTACAAATTTATGTTAAAGTGCTCCAACCTACGAGACAATGCAATCTGCTCAATTACCCCCGTTGTAAGATGTAAGAAAGTCCCCTCTATGACCAAAAGTCATAACAGATATAAATATTCTGTAAGAAAATATTCTTATTGATAAGAAAGATTTTATCAAGTGAAAGAATAGCATGTACAAGGAGAGCAAAAGCAGAAACAAATACAAAGGAGCTCTGCTAACCCATGTTGTGCTAAGATAATTCTGAATGAAAGAGGTTAAGAAGAATAGAGAGAATTGATGGAAGAACAGAGAAGATAGGAGAGCAGAAAGGAACTGAGGAAATTTGAGAGAAGGAGAGGTTGAGAGGAATTGAGAAACACAGAGGATTCTGAATAATACACTTTACTCATCATAGAGATAGGATTACAAGTCAAATGACTTAGTATTTATAGGCTCCTTAATGAGATCCCAATGACTATCCTCCTATAACTAACTCTAATGAACTAACAGTAACTAACCTCTCAATATTAGAATTACACAATAGCCCCTCCTAAAAGACCTTTGCCCTCAAAGGTCATGTACAGCAATTTGAGGAAACTTATGCTGAAATATTAAAAAAAGAGCATTAAACTCTTAGAAGGTACTGTTCATTGTTCTTTGTCACTGTTCATGTTACTGTGCACTGCCATTAGTCACTGTTGATGCTGAATAAATGGAAATAATTAGCTCCATACTTGAGCCCAAAAGCATTTTTAATAATCCTCCTCTGTACCACAGAAGAACAAACCAATGGGTAGGGAGGAGTTGAAGACAGAGAAAAATCCAATGATTGTAATGTCTTTGAGTGACATTCCACCCACACAATTACCCCAATTCAGAAGCTGGTTCAGGTTCAGTAAAGATAAAAGGTACAGCTTCTGTGTCTGAAGTTTCGACCTACATGAGAAATTAGGTTTTGACTTTTCACCCTTTATAGGACCTAGCCACACGAATGTGTGAATAGAAAAAATAGGGAGTTCCTGTTTCTTTCTTAAAACTTGAACTCATATATTGAGTATTGGTGATAGCTGGCATCTACTAAAACTCCGCCCACTTGATAAGGAGGGATAGTTGTCTTTGACCCATGTACCCACGTGTGCAAACCCCAGTAAAAACCCATCAAAGCTTACTCTCACATGGCCTTCCTGTTGTGAAAAGTCCACCCAAGTCCTGTACCTATGAGAAGTCTAGAGTCTTTAAATGGGTATGGCTAAGACATACACATGTTGATAAGAAGACAAAAAGGAGTGGTGGTGATGGAGCAAACAGCCATGAAGCATTTGAAATTATAGAATCAGACTGCAATGGAGAAACCAAAGAAGACAGCCATAGTGACACCCGAGAAACAAGAGACAGCCACGGAGAAGCTTGTGTTGGAGGCAGAAAAATAGAAATAGGTAACAACGGGTTGATCAAAAACAGAGGCGAAGAGAAGATTGGTACAGATGGTGACAATGGCTCTACAAGTGGGCAACATTGATGTTTCAAATAGTGTCGGTTACCTAAACTCAAGTCAGGATTGACGGTTTTACCCACACCAGCAGTGAAAGAGCTTAAGAAGCCATATTTAGATATGCTCGAGCCTACTTTACTTTCCAACTCGCACAAAGAAACCTTCTTGAAATCACTGCCATCATCTTGCAATTCTTGGCATTCTTGCACTGGTAAGGAAGGCCCAACTTCAACTTCAATCATTCTAGTTGCGATCTTGTAGAGGGGTACTTCCTTCATCATTCTCCAAAACCTTTCATGACCCATAATTATCTTGAAGTGCCTGTGCCTTCTTTTATGTCTGACGCATAACCATGATTTCTTGCATTCTTGCAAGACTTCTAGCTTCTTGCATTGTTCTTGGTTTGAAGAGACGCACTGGTTCTACAAGTTTTGCCTTGAGCCTAGTTACATACGTAGAAACTAAATATTTTTCTTGCAATTTGAATCCACTAGTATGGCTATCAAAGAGTTCATTGAATTCTTTCATGCTCCCTCATTGACAAAGCCACATTTGGTGGTCATCCTCATATTCTTGGAATGAATGGTGTGCAATGGCTAAGGATGACTGGCTTTGATACCACTGTTGTGAAAGAATAATTCAGGATGCTAGAGAGAATAGAGAGAGATAGGAGAGATTGGAGAGAAGAACAGGAAGATTGAGAGAAGAGACAAAGAGGAATTGAGGAAATTAGAGAGAAGGAGAGGTTGAAAGGAATTGAGAAACATGGAAGATTCTGAATAATACACTTCACTGATCAGAGATAGGATTACGAGTCAAATGACCTAGCATTTAGAGGCTCTTTAATAAGATCCTAACAACTATCCTCCTATAACTAACTCTAATGAACTAACAATAACTAACCTCTCAATATTACAAGTACATAACAATACCACCCTCCCAAAAGACCTTTGCCCTCAAAGGTCATGCACAGCAATCTGAGGGTATTTTTAACTGAAATATTGAAAAGAGGGCAATAAACTCCTGGAAGATACTGTTCACTGTTCTCTTTACTTCACTATTCACTTCACTGTTCAGTGCTTGAATAAAGTGAAGAAACTCATTCAGACCTGACCTGACAGCATTTTAATCAATTCCCCTCTATACCACAGCAAAACAATTAAATGGGTAGGAAGTAATTAAATGGTTGAAGCCCAGCAAAGAACTTCCTTCATTAATGGACTTATGCAAATAATATCGGCCATGTTATTTGACCTTTGAGCCCATATATTGACAGTGGATGATAGCTGGCACCTACTAAAACCACAAAAGCAATAACCATTTGAAAATAGAGGAAATCTGTCTTTGACCTATGCACCCACGTGTGCAATACTTCTGCCAAGCTAACACTTATCCATCTGCCCATTCACGAGACCTTAGCCGTGCTGCTACCCATTTTGTCCTTTTCCTCCTTCTTTCTTACTTTTAGTAGTTGGTACCACCTTTGCAGGTCCCACCAATAGAAAGAGATGGGTGCCGTTGACTTTTCAGCACTTAAGGCACATCCCCACATGATCTTCTGAGCAGTGGAAGCAGAAAACTCATCCAGAAAAATAATGACACAGAGTATTTCAAGAAAAGAAGCAGACGGCAAAGATTGCTTTGAAGATACAAAAACAGACTGCAATGGAGATACTAGAGAAGACAGCAGTGAAGACGACAATCTTTCTAACCTTCTTTGGCTTTACTCAAGTACTCCACCCCTTCATCTGAATTAGGTCTTTAAATGCAAGCGACGGCAAACATGTTTGCGAACTCCAACTGCAAAAGACTCTGAACCAATGTTTTGAAACCCGGACCGGACATCAAACCGGAAAGAGCAACGGGTCGCGGTTTTCATAGTCTAACCGGTTAAACCGGCGATCAAACCGGTGACATAAAAATTAAATAAAAAATAAAATTTATATGTGCAATTATATAAATAAAACATTAATTTGTTAATGGTGCTTGGGATTTCAACTCCAAAAGCTAGATACTTGGATCATTGGAGCTAGAGGTAGAGGCATGTCAATACAAGCTTATGATCTCAAAGGAAAATGTTGGAGCTAGAGGCATACTGTCATGTCATGACTCATAAGCTTTCGATCTCAATGCTAAATATTATATCTTTAAAGCTGGAGGCAGATGCTGGAGGAAAAGTTAGAGATTGAGTTTGGACCATGAAGGAGAGATTAAAAATTAGAGAAGAGAAGAAAGGAGAGAATTAGTGATTAGAGAAGAGAAATTGTGAATCTAAGCAATTTAGTCTAAATTTTTTTTTTTATTTTTTTTGGCTTTGACCCGGGTTGACCCGGGTCCAGTTCCCGGGTCAAATGCCAGATTGGTTCAATTGGTTGAACCAGACTGTTTACTTCATCGGGTGGCGATTAGTTGCTCTGAACAGCCCCATTTGCAAAACCTTGAACCCACTTCTTTGGAATCGAACTCACACCAATGCTCCTTCTTGATGTCACCATCTTGCATCAAGGGTTGTTGCACCCTCTCACACACTTCTTGAGAGGAGACTAAAGAAGGCCCACTATCTCTTCGAGCGGCAGAGGGTTCTTGCTCATCATTAAAGAAGACTAAAGAAGACCCACTAGAGAAGACTAAAGAAGACCCACTATAACTAACTCTAATGAACTAACAGTAACTAACCTCTTAATATTACAATTACATAACAACCCAAGAACTCCCTCAAATAAATCATGACCATGAACCCAAAGAAGTCACGAAAAAAATACTCTACTACTCTATTCCATTAACAGTGCAATGGGAACCTCTTGCTAAAATTCCACAAATTTCATTCTGTCCATAAAGCCAACAAGCCTGCATTAACATCAAATCTCCAGAGATCTTACATTCCTTATCTCTACCAAAACATCTAAATCTGATCAAAAAAAGTTATGTAAGGCTGGACAAACTTCTTGTTTAATAAAATTTCCAATAAATCTATCCCACAATTGGGACAGCTTCACAGTTTACATGAAGAAGATTGTTCATTTCTGACTTCCAAAATCTCATAACATATCTGAGAATAGCTTTTTAAGGTCTAATAGTCTAGGGAATATTATTCATACTAATTTTATTGATTATCACAATTCAAACTATAGCCTTCACCTCAAAGTAAAGATTTACATCAAAAAAATCCAGAGGAACAAATCCAAGCATTCTCACCCAAATTCCTAAATGAAATTGAAGATTTCGATAGTCTTACCAAGGACTAAAATGTCTTGTTAGACCATATATAATGCATATTGGAAAATCAAATCATATGGTCCATCACATGGGGTCAGAAATTACCCTTTCATATCTGTCCGTCCATATGTTGTCTTTAACCCCACTACACCACAAAGGGAAGAAGGAATGCGGACTGAACCTGCCTTTCTCATTCATTTCCAGGCAAACATTAAAATCAGAACAGATGAAATATGGGGATAAATCATTCAATTTTACATGTTGTATTTGCACAACCTCCCCCATCAGTTCCCAGTGCAGCAGGACAAAGTCCAGAAGCTACAATTGCAGCTGGACCTGAAGAAGATCCACCAGTATACCTATCAGGTGCATGAGGATTTCTTGTAGTTCTGCACTTCAAGAAAGTTAAATTGAAAAACCAGCCATCATGATAAAATTTTTGATACAGAACATGAGGAAACTATGAGCAGACTAAACGCTCAAGAAACAGAGTAGAAGATATATTAAATTTACAAGTGTACTACAACAACAAAAACAACAAGCAGCCTCATCCCACTAGGTGGAGTCAGCTACATGGATTATATAAAAAATTTACAAGTGCACTGAAATGTGAAAATTACTAATAGCTGACATTAAAAGTTAAATAACATTAATAGCAATTAAAAGTGTGGAAAGATCTCTCTTAAAATTTTTGAATGGCTTTGACATATTTTCTCTGCCATCTTGTATTTTGCACCCTTTACAGTGTAAAGCTCTTGATTGATTTGACAGTAAGCAAAGTGAATATGTAGGGAACGAATATAAAAACAATTTGCTTAAAGCTGGCAGTTATGGAAAAAGAAATTTTCACAAGATAAACAGAAAATGCTATACTAATATTAGCTTTGCTACCATTGAATTTTTAATTAAAAAAAAATCTAACCTTCAGCTATCTAGGTGATCAGATACATCATACATGCATTTATTCTACAACTCCTGATGGAACAGAAAATAACAGGACTCAAGCATTTAGCCTCTCCACTTAATTAACTTTTGTCCCAATCGAGCTGAAGAATGATTGAGTTATGCTTAGATTCCAATTACATCCCAAACAAGGCTAGCAGAGACACTCCAATACTTCATAAATTTAATTAGACTAAATAGTCTCTAAAGCTGTCTGATTTCGTCATTGTAAAAGATCAAATTTTGATGTTGAGATGGCATCCTTAATTAAGTTAATCATAATTCACCTAAGATAAAGTCTCACCCGTAATTAGGATTATTCCCTGTCGTTCCCATGCCCAACTCATGCATATTTGCCTTCCCCACAAATATGACGCCACAGCTGCGCAGCCTTGAAACACAGACAGCATCCTTTTTAACAGTGCGTACCTCATGCATCCATGTAGTAGCACCTATCGCCACCATGAAATAATATAAATATTTTTTATATTTATTCACTAAAAGAAATATTAACTTACCCTTAGATGGATGGGGGTAGCAATCTATGTCATCCTTAATGGCCATGAAAATTCCATCCAAAATAGATAATGGATTTCCTATGCAATCAGATAAAAGTCAAGGAGGTGGGTTAGGTCTTAGGCGATTCACTATCAATTCCATCACATGTCGGCATAATCACGATTAAAGCATACTGCAGCAACACTATCTTTGTTAGAACCAAACAGTAATACCTGCTTCAAATCTGTGAGTAGATGCAGCTGCCTGCCTCCTGACTTCCTCAGCATCAAAAGATATCAATAGTGGTTCCCGGGGTTTCTTATTACTGATCTCCTCTATAACAGAAATGATATTCTCTGCTACCTATATATCCAAACCAGAATAATTTACTTACAATATAGCTATAAATGAATAAAATAAAAAAGATGTTCTCAGCAAGTGAATACCACTAACCATAGATGGTGTTACTTTTCCTGATCGATAAGCATAAGCATAATCACGTATTTTCCAGTACCGAAATGGCAAAGAGGAATTCCCCCAGCATGCAGCAGGATCATAATGCGGAAGACAATTCAACGCAGCTTCAACTCGATCATCAGGTCTCCCATCTTCATCAAGAATGACAACACCAGGTTCCTTTTCTGAAATTAAATCATAGTATTAGGGGGCAGTATAAATCATACATCTCCAGTCCAATGTAAACTATTTGAAGAAGTTAATTCGTGGCACTTTTCTCTAATATTAATAAATTACAATAATCCTAATTAGCCCAAAGATTGACAAGAATCTAATTTTGATAAAGTGAATTCAGTTCAAAAAAAATATTCGCCATTCTGTCAAGAATTATGAAGTTGTATAATCAAAGAAAAATTAATATGCCTTCCCAAAAGCGCTGTAAAATGACATCAATTACTAACATGCAGAAGAAGCTACCTTGAGGTGGATATTCAGGTTTGAACATGGGTTCTTCTGGTATCACAGTGTTCCGCAACAACTATTGATTGCAAATAAGTAAAACATTTAGTCAATTCACTTTGAAACTGTCAAGCTCACTCTACTCATAAACCATAGCTCCCCCGGTGAAATTTCACAGTTTAAACCCAGCAAATGAAATGCATGAACATGGAACACCTATTTGGAGCGAAAAACAAACAAACCAACCTCATCAATCTTATTCGACTTCCGCAGTGTAGATATTATCAAAGGCCCTATCAGTGGTGCTTCAACAATCAGAACAAAGAACCTAAACAGGAATCCAGTCAAGTGTGGAGCTGCAAAACAAGGAAAAATGCTAACAAATATGAGCAGAATATCCCATTCATCGGCCCTTCACACTATATTATCGTTGAACTAAACCAAAAAATTCATCCGAAAACGAGAATTAATGACCTTGGATACCCTCTTGTTCATATTTGACAGTGGATAAGTCAACCTGTTCCACTGGCACCATCACACGCTTTTTCCCCATCTTCAGCTACAGAATCACAAGGCTTTAACCTGTGAAGAAGTAGTTGTTTTCTGAAATACGATTTCCATCGTTGATTAAAAAAAAAAATAGAGAGACATTCCAACGATCACAGAGGATACAGTACTAAAATCACGTCACTGAGAGTAATTATTTCAAAAACAGCGCGAAATTTAAAAAATAAATAAATAAATCGACTGAAACGCAATTTACAGCTCGCCAGAGTGGCGAAAAAACTTCAGAAACATGAAAAGTCCCAGACAGAGAATTCATGAAAGACGCACAAGCAAACAAATTATATACCACAAGGAAAATCCAAATAAAAAATTGAACTAGCTTCAAGTTCGTGACATTCAGTAAAAAAAACTTTCCAAAATGAAGCACACACACTATCACAGAAGATCAAACACCATTATTACGAAGCACAAACCTGGTAAGGAATGGCTCCTAGTCTCTGAGAATTAGCGATGAAAGAGGAAGAGAGACTAGAGGAAAATGAATTGGTCAAACGAGGTAGGATAAGAAGGAAGCATTCGTTAATATCGAAGTGCATGCGAAGAAGAGGTAATAGTGATTTCATCTCCATCAATGGGCAAGCCAACTCATAACTCTGCTCGGATCAAACTAACTCATATCCTATTCGATTTCGTATTCATGGGTGGTTGGTGGAAATTTATGGCTTAGGCTGAGAACCCGACGATATTTCGTATGTGTGAAAAAACAGGTTGTTTAAGAATCTGCCCAAACGCACCAAACGGAGAAGGCAAAAGCCAACATGGCAGTTGAGATAATAATTGCCGCTTTGAAAACACAAAGTAAAATTAATTTTCTGACACGGCATACATGAGTGTAATTTAAAAAATAACTAATCTAAATTTGGCTCGATTATATAATTTTCAAATAATTTTAGAAAATTTATTTTTAAGTTTTTTCAATTTTATTTCTTATTAGTTATTATAAGACAAATAATATTTTATGTGAAAATAAATCACAACTGTTTTAAGACAATTAATAATAATTTCTAATATTTGAAATGGATTGCACAAATTTTTTAATATTGTCAAAATGTATGAGAAATTTGTTTTAAAATGTATGTTTCGCTTGAATCTAATGATTAACTTTTTATTTTAATTTAAATATACTTTTTAGAACTTATTAAAAATAAAATTACTAAAAGTAAAAATCATGTCTTAGAGTATTTTATTTTAATAATCAATATGAAGTATAATATTGAGACGGAGTGGCTCGTAAGTTACACGAAAAGCGTCTCAGTAACTTGCATGATGTGATTTGCTCTCTTTCTATGGAGAGATTAAATCCCTCAAAATATCAAGGACAAAAATTAATTTTTTTAATTAAATTTTTGTATATACAAGAGCTGATTTTTGGATTTTCAATCAATTGTTTAAGTTGTTGACCAAAAAAAATCACTTACTTAAAAGACAAGAGATAGAATATCTCTATCACTCACACCAATTTTAATTTATTTCATTTTTAATATTTTTTTTTAAAGATTCACAGACAAGATTGGATCATCATCTTCTTGATTAATAAATCTAAAATGTTGTTATAAATGTAGAATATTGGATTGTAATTTGAATGTGTGTGTATGTGTTATATTTAAAAACCTTCTATCGTTAAAGACATTATGTAATGTAAATCCTGTCATATGCATGTAAACTAAGATGCAATTTGATGGAGCCCCCCTGACCACAATAATTTTATGGGAAGAGACAAAAATAACACGAGAAGAAAGAATCAAGGCAAGTTGGATGGTTACATCAAATAATATATTTAGAGAGACTGAAAAGTTGGCTTGTCAAATTCATAATTTCTTGACACCCCTCTGCAAAGGCGTACTAGTTCGTTTTTGTCTTCTATCCAGTTTTAAAGTAATTAACTTCATATTGAAAAAAAAAATAAAGAAAAATGCTGTCCCGTTCCTAGAAGAGTTGAAGCACCAAGACATGGCAATAATATTGGGAATACTTACAAACCTCCTATGCTCTTTGGATTGGGTTTCTCTCCTTTATTTTTTTCTATTATTTTTAAATTATAAATTTGAACGGTTTAAATTAAATTTATATTTTTAAAAATTATTAAATTTAAATTTATCAAATTTAATTTGACGGTTTAAATCTATATTGATTTATTCTTTTCTCTCCTTTGCAAGGAAGAAAATTCAAGTCCATGCTCTCCACCCCTTCTCTACATCTTGATAAAATTTGAGTCGTTTAAATTTAATTTAAATAATTTAGATATAAATTTTTTATTTTTATTTTGTATTTATAAAATTAAAAAATTATTGGAAGTATTAGAAAATTTAATAAATCTTTTAGATCATCAATTTGAACAGTTTGAATTTAATGTGGATGATGTAAATCTAATATTTAATTTTTTTATAATTTTTTAAATTGACTATGCAAACTTACTAATGGTGTATATTTAATATCAATTTTTTTAATTTCTATAAATTTTTATTTTGTTAATACAATATTAAAATAAAGATAATCTTTCAACATGTATTTTTCAAAAAAAATTAAGAAAACATAAGTTAAAAATTTGAGGCACCAAAAAAACAAATGGCAATGTTACTCTAATTCGCCAATGGGAGGAGTGTCTTCATATGAAGAGAGCAGAGAAATCAACTTCAGTCTTCTCAAAAATTATATTTTGAGACATGCACGAAAAGTAATTCGTTTGTGCTTGGAGCAATTCTTCAATTACGGAGGAAGGGCTTTCGTAGATGTTATTTCTTCATTTTAATTTACCGATAGTTTCGTCATTTACCTTACCAAGTTATTTTCATTTTAGTTCCAAATGCCTACAGCGTATTATCCTATTTTTTTAAAAAAATGTTTAATTAAATTGCCACAAGGGTTCTCTATTTAAATTCTCTCACTTTTCTTTTGTGTGAGATCTCACACTCTTTATTATTATTATTATTATTATTATTATTATTATTATTATTATTATTATTATTATTATTATTATTATTATGGGTAGTTCTGATGCTTTTCCTTTGACCACAAAAAAAGTTTCGACACTTTCCCTCTATTCTCATTGAAAGTATCACCTTTTTAAACATTTCAACAAAATTTGAACTACATGCTCTTATTTATTGTTTTTTTATATTAAATATCTAGATTAACAAAATATTATAAATTATATATTAGCATAAAAAGAGACAAAGAAATGAGATATGACCAAAGCAGCATCTAACTTGAAATTTATAGTAAGTATTTGGAATTAAAAATAATGATGACAATACAAGATAAGAAATTAAAATATGAACGTTCAAATTATAACACAAAAACCTTGTAGAGTAAATACATGATGAAGTGTCCAAATTGTGGAACTAAGTCCACAATATTTGAGAAGTTTGAATTATAGTAAGTAAGTATCATAAGCATGTCTCATATTAACATAGATATATAGCATTTATATGATTAAAAAAAAAAACTTCACTGTCTTGCATTCTTTCATAGAAGAACCCAAAAAAAAAAAAAATTGAAGGAACTAAGTCCACAATATTTGAAAAGTTTGGATTTGTGCATTAGTTTTTAATTGCATTGGAGACTTAAATATTCAGAATAACATAATTCTGAATAATAAATTAGGTTCATGTCCTTGCATGTTATCTATTGAAAGTAATATACTAATCCAATGTTACATCTTGTTCTATAATTTTCTCTTTGCTTTTCCCTTTTTAGATTCTCAATAAACATGAACTATCTTTTCAATATGCATATACATCTTGAAAATAGTTATACATGTAACTTTTCATCACCTTCACTCTAGCTGTGGATAGCTGTGGATTTGTGTGTAGAGGTATAAATGATGGTTATTCACTCTACTATTGGTAAGGAGAAGTTTATGAAGGCACAAATTACACTTGTTTCACCACGTTTTGCATAAAATGCATATATAAAATAAAACAAAAATAAAATTCCTATGTGGTGATATGTGTGGTTCAACCTTCCACAATTAAATTACAACTAGTGTTTAACTCGTGCGATGCACAAGGAAGAAGTCGTCTAATTAAATTAAATTATTTTTAAAATTACCTTTTCATAAGATAAGTTATATTGTAGAACATTTTTGTTATTACATACTAATAATTTGAAATCAACATTTATGTTATTTAGGTTTTTTTAAAAAATTAAGTATGTGGTCTTTAGCTAGACTCTATTATCTGCAAACAATTGAACAAACAAATGAAAAATATAAATGATATAATCAATTAATCACAACTAATTATGATAGACAAGTATAGCCTATAAGAAAGAAACTTAAATAATTAGTGTAAGGTATAACCAAAAAAAATTATAGCCCATTTTCAATGTTTTCAAATATATATTAGAATACAACATTGATCATTTTTTAAGATGCCTTATTACTTTTATCATGAATTATTATCTATAGGCCTTTTGTATATAAATTTATTTTCAATTAACCAAACTAATTTAAAGAGGAACTTATAATTGTTACTTTCTCATTTCATTAGTAAAATATTAAATGAGTTATCAATGTCTCGTATTATTACTTGTATTTCATGAAATACATAAAGGAATTTAATCATTATGATTAAATTAATTTATATGTAATGCAATTTAATCATATTTGTAATGCACGATTGTCAAAACATAATTAATTTCACTTACATTTTCCTTTGCCATCTCTCCTTATTAAAAGTTTTCAATCTCATTTACTTTGCTTGAAAATTCAATTGATTAAAATATTTTCTCTCCATTTTATTTTATTTAATTTGAGAGTTAATATCCCCATGCTTACACAGGTAATTTAAAAAACTTTAAAAACAAAATTATAAAACGCTTTAAGTACATGTATTATAAAACTATGAAATCACTTTGACATATTTTTAAACACACGTCCCCGTTCAAAAGAAATTAATGGGGCTAAATATGTCATTACCATCAACCATTATAATTGACTAAATAAATTTTTTTTTTATTCAAGAAATTCAATAAACCAAATAAAGTAACTGATTAAGTTACCAATGGAGTTGAACTCATAAGATAACGTCTTAATGTAGTGAATTATAATGCATGAGTTAATCGTGAATTCTTGAACATAAGGAACAAAAGGAAGAACCATTCTCATAGAGAAGTTAATCATGAATAGCAATCAAATTAAATGGTAATATATTATTCAATTGCCACCCAAATGAAAGCATTGTGAAATATGATAGACTACACAATTACAAGAACTCCTTGGCATGTGCACAAGATTTCTTCCACATCTACCGTAACAATCATTAGGATTCAAGACCCTATTGTATTGTCTTCCTAATGCAGGAGACAACAAAGCCATTAGTTTTCATTCTGGAAGTAATTTGGCAAGTAATATTAAAATTTGAGTTAAATTTTTATAGTCACGTGTTTCAGGAAAGTGTAATTGAACTTTTTAAGGGTAACAAACTGCAAAATTGTCTAAAACATCACACTTCAACCAAAATCTTAATTACAATGCATGGAAGGCTTTTTTAGAACACACCAATAGTGGCTAATGGACCATTAAATTTTGGACAACTTTGCATCTACAAAATCTGAAGGTTATAAACCAATGTAGCAAATAAAATTTTGTAGCATATGGACCAATGAAGAATATGAAAATTCTGGACAACTGCTAGTTGTTCTACTTAAATCATTGATAGCTTCCTCCTCTGTCCCTTACTTTCCAAATGCAAAATTTACTCCCTAGAAGTTTTGGAAGGAAAGAATCACAAAATGGTTATCTTTGTAAATGAAATTAAGACTTACCCTTTCTCAACGCTGAAAAGGAGCAATTTAACTTGGGATACAAATGGAGCTGCTAAAATGAAAATTATAAAAATAAATAAATAACAAAGATTCAATGGATTCAAGTAATGGATACAAGAAAAGTGGTCCCCTATGTGAAGTTGCTAGCCATTTTTAGATGCCTTTTCTGGGTATGGATGAGCAGCCTTTCTTTTCGGCCAAAGGGGAGGTACATATTCACTTGTTCCATTCCTCTGAACTTTCAGGAAATACTTCTGTGCATGACTCCGTATTTACCAAAGTGCAGTAGGAGAAGTAAATATATTATACAGCTTTGCAAAAAAGAAGAACATCAGGGGTAAAAGCAAACCATGTCACAGACATGGAAAATTACCATGAGAAAAATGATGAAATAATTAATACATTTTTTGCATCCTGGAATGATTTTGTCTACATGGCAATCACTACACTCTAAAAATCACATCCATGACTCACTCATTTTGCCAACCCAGCAACTAAAAAGAGAAATTCATTGTATAATTCAAGATGAGTTTAAAACTTAACGTCTTTTTGATGTAACCTTAGGATATATTCAGACATATAAGAGGAAATTGAGGGGAGGGAAAGAAGTGGAAAAGAAATATCCAACAAGTTAGAATTATTATCCTAAGGGTCCAGCAAATCAGGATATAGTCATTATGTGTTTAGGTTGGCTATAGATTCAGTTTAGAGGCTGGAGTCATATCATTTATGGCTTGCTTAATATTTCGTTGTTGTTTTGGATATCACTCAGGACATGTTTTGATTGTTAGATAGGAGTGACGAGAATACTGGTCTCTCAAACACCAGTGAGGGAGCTATTATGTTGTTGCTTTCATTCTCTTTGTTGTAATCTTGTTTTAGTATTAGGGAATAGGATTTTGGCTAGAATCAATGGCCTTTCTTTTTGTGACACTGATTCGGCTAGTTTGATTTAATATCAAAACCTTAGAATTTCCCATATTTGGTTAGTTCTTGCATTTATTTCCCTGTTAGAAATTTATTATAGAGCAGAGTTCTAAGGTTTTGATATTATACAGCAGAGTTCTACTAGTTCTCCGCTCAATAAACATTATAACAAATTGCAACATTATTTTTCTCAGTACATGTCCTAGGATGACTCATGAGAATCTGACCGCTAGAAACCATGCAAAAAGAAATTTAGCCCCAACTTAGTCTTTCAACCCATCTTAGTCCGTTAGAAATCCTGATTAAATTATCCGTTGACTTTTTGAAGTAGAGGTTTGAGCCTAAAAGTTTTTTGCTAGTTACTCATAACTCTCACCACCTAAGATAATGCCAACAATATGAATGATGCTAAGATACAACAGCTCATGCTTCCCTGTTTTTCTATTCTTGATCATGCCCTGTATGATAACAAATTCACCAAAATGTTAAAAGCGACATTACCAATATGCTTTCTTTACCGTTGACAAAAAATTCAATTAGACAATATAGCACTTTACCAGATTCCATCAATACGATCTGCAATGAGCTTTCCTTATTTAGCTACAAATCCTGATGTGTTCAGTGACTTAAATGCGTGACCTGCATAGCAATAAATAGTTGAGTCTTCAAGTTTTAGTGAAGTAGCCATGGTATGAGGAATTATAATTACCTTTATCCTTACTAATATCAGCACTGGTGATTAAACGATTAGATTCTCCTTTAATATCAAGAGCAAGATGGTCAAATCTGAATCAGTAGGGAAAAAACAAAGAAAAAAGAGAGAAAAATAAACATAAATATCTTATTTCCATCATGTAGACACAAATTTCAGCCAGTCAATAAAATAATATTCTTCTACTTCATTTAATTATAGAGAAACCCATAAATGTGAAGGAAACTGGGCAATCCTAACCCTGGCATTAGGCAGAAACCAAATCTCACATATTAAAGAAGCACACATGCGTAAGCCAAAAAAATACTTACTTTCAAATCAGCCCGAGAAGTATAAATTTGCAATAGCATGGATCTTATAAGCCAAAAAATAAATGTTCCTTGAATTGCCTGTGCAAGGCTTAGACGACCGGATGAAGAACAAAACAAACCTGGAACATCGAGGGCATCACGAGTCTTCCCCTCTGAATGCAACTGAAATTAGTAAAGCCAAACAAATCCTCTAAGAAGGGAAAAAGTGAACAAAGAATAGACCAGATACAAATGACGCACAACAGGATAGCTGGAGGACGAAAATCTCACCTGGAAAGTGCACATGAAGACGACCCCTGACACAAAAAATCCACCATAATACCACGAACACCCGACAGATCAAGCGAAGTGAGAGACGCTAGCTGAAAGAATGAAATGGGCGGACAATAAAAAAAGGAAAGGTCACTTCCAAGATCCCCAGCCTTGTCCAGAATGTAAACATCGTCGGGGGCAATCCTCACATGGTGGAACAGTTCACTGAGCAGGCCATGAACACAATATGGTGACAAACAATTAGCTCTGGGCAGAAAATATCACTTATAAATAGGGAACTCACCAATGTGGTAGACTCCGATCAATGAACCCATCTTTATATAATCGTCTCATAATACTTCTTCCTCTGCGCTAATACCTATGAATCATCACCTCATCCAAAGAACAAAAGACAGGGAAATAAAAAACACAACCAAGCAAATGACATGACCACACAAACCGTTTACGAACCCACCGACATAAACACACGATTCCCCCAAAGATCAACAACAAAAATAACCAAAGAAGGACAAATAAAGATGTTGGGACAAAAAATGCACGAATATGATGACAAAAATTTCACCTGATGATGTTATGCACGTACAAATACCACACTGGGCAAACAATATATTTAAAATTTCACCTGGTGGTGCGAAACGGCAACACGAAAATCACTAAGAATTTGAAAATTATTGAAATCTCGCCAACTGACGCATCAACCTTCCCATTTAATCGATCCCATGGACGCAAGACCGGCGTCCCCTTTCTCCGTCTTTTTTTGGGTTACAGAAGTTACAAGTTAGATTCAAAATAAAAAATAAAATATTAGTTGCATGAGGAAAAAACAAAGGGATCACCAAAAGTTATAATAATATTATTAATTATTAATACTACAGTATTCGAATCCCTTTCTCTAATATCATAATATTATATTATAATAATAACAGAACAATAGATGGAGAACTGGAACACGTAATGACCTTGGGCACGTTAATAAAGGTAATGGATGGAGCACTGTTTATTTACTGTAGACTTGGCCATCCCGCGTTAGTAAAGATAATAGATTAAAAATTAAAATGAATTTCACAAACTGAATTGAGATGCGGGTAGGTTATTATACTTAAAATTTTTTAAGATTTTTAAATTTAAATTTTAAATTATAAATTAGTTAAGAAGTTATGTTAATGGATAAAATCACGGAATGAGAGGGAATAATTAGGGATCAGGAAAAATTGACAGCGGATTGGCAACTTCCTCATTCTGAATTTAAAAAATAAATCAATATATCTAAATTATAAAAAAACCTATTCAAATTGCACGTTTAAATTATAATTAAGAATTAAAATTAATTTCACGAATAAGATTTGGTGTGAGAAAATTATAATACTTGAAAGTTTTTATGATTTAAAATTAAAATTTAAAATTGTGACTTAGTTAAAAAATTATGGTTGAAATCATGGGACTGGGGAAAGAATATTTCGAGATAAGAGAAAGCAGATCTTGTCAATTTTAAAGATATTATTGTTTTAAAATAATATTTTTAAAAATTAATGGTGTCATGATCTAGAATCACAATATTTTAAATAATGCTTAAGTGTCAAGCTTTGAAAAAGGATTATTATTCTTCTATCATATATATATATATATATATATATAAAAGAGATATCAATCAAATAACAACATAAAAAACATAATAACTTAATCAAAAGATTATTCTTTTTCCCTGTCTCTATACACCCTAATATTTAAGGGATCTGAATTCAAACCCTCACATTCTACCCTACGAGACTTGAAAATTTGAAAGAATAATATAATAAATACTGTTAGTAACAAAATAACAAATATTACATAAATGAAAACTTCTCATATATTCGCAACTGAAACGACTTTTCTTACTGACTGTGCCATATATTATGCTGGCCACGAGACCATCTAAGACTACAATAATATGAAAGATAGCTAATCCATGTGGTCATGTCGGAATTTTTTTTTTTTACTCCTCTGTTTAAAAATATAAAATATTTTTTGAGGAATTGAAAGTTAAAAAATATAAAATATTTTTAATCTTTCGAGGTGTAATCATTGTTTTTTTTTCAAAAATGTCCCTATTGATAATAACTTTATATTTATTGTAGGGTATTTAATAGGGGTAAATATAAAAAGATAAAATTAATTTAAAAATAAGTAACTATTTTATTAGAGAGTAAAATTTAATTAAAAATGTCTTATATTTTTTAATGGAGGGAGCATTTTTTAAGTAATTATTTGGTATTTAATAGTACTAATTAATTCATATTTGATATTACTGGGCCTACACGAAAATTAGGTATTTATTATGGGCCCATTTTGTCCAAATTTTTCCGTTGACTTGTGGTTACTATATGGACTTTTCCGCCAATTTTAGCCCAACAAGGTTGTGTTTTCTTCGTTTGGGCCTAGACTCTGCCTACTTGAGGTTGACCACTCATAAAAGACATTTTCTTTCCCATTTTTATAAAAAAAATATTTTCTTTTGTGTAAAAAAAAAAGACATTTTCTTTCCCATTTTATAGAAAAATGGGAAGATAAAGATTTTGGTCTCTACACACTTTCTATGTCATCAATTTGGCCCATGTAATTTATTTATCATCAATTACGTTCATATAGTTCCACATGAAAGTAGTCCTTACGAATTGAAAAAAGTATAGAAAAATGAAAAAATTCCAATTTAGAAAAAATACACCTAAGTTTAGAAATTCTATAGGGTTATGAAACTAATGTATTTTTTAATTTCATGTGATTTTCTCCTGCTCCATTTTTTTAACTATAAGGACTACTTACTTATATGTAGTTATAAAATTATAAGGGCGTGAATGATATCCAACAACCCACAGAATTAAATTAATAACTGAAAAAGTCTGAAATTAAAAGTTTCATTTCTTTCAATGAAAAAGCACATTTATAAGGCATGCATAATGAAAGTCAAAGTAAGGTCACTTCATTATATTTTTTCTTTCACTCCTTCAATATCTTTTACACGTTTTAATAGTACCTAGATTAGATGCTTCGGTCAAAAAAAAAAACTAAGATGTTAGAAAAATTAATATAATATTGGAAAAACATAAATTAGGAAAAA
The DNA here is from genome assembly GCF_029017545.1 of Prosopis cineraria. Taxonomy (NCBI): domain Eukaryota; kingdom Viridiplantae; phylum Streptophyta; class Magnoliopsida; order Fabales; family Fabaceae; genus Prosopis; species Prosopis cineraria. The sequence continues at coordinate 10,010,463 of NW_026555334.1, read as the reverse complement.
TATAACCATTGACCCCTATAATTTTATCAGGTTTTACTTTTAATTCGTGTAATTATAAAGATTAAAAATATTAAAAACTTTAAAATTATAGGGATATGAGTAGCAAATGTCATTTAATCTTATTAAAATTATAGAGACTAAAAAAAATTTAATAAAATTATAGGGATCAATAATTATATTTTTCCTATAAATTAATATTTAATGAATTTCATTGAGAGAAAAAGCTTTGATATAAAATGAACATATATAGTCTATTTAAATTGTCATTTATTTTTGTATAACACGCATATCATCTTATTCTTAGTTAAAGAAAACATATTTATTGTTATGAAATTAGAGAAAAAGAGAAGAGAAAAAAAGTAGAAAGAGAGAGTGAGAAAAAGGGGGAAGCTTTCTTATTGATTGATAAATGAAATGCAATGAAAATGCCTCATATTTATAGGCATAGGTTTACAACTGAAAAATCCACAAAATAATAATAATATAGATAATAGGAGATATTATAGAATGACCAAAAAATACATGAAATAATGGATGAACATTATAATATATTATTTATAGTATGAGATATTATAGAATAACTGAAAAATACATGAGATAATGGATAACCACTATAATATATTATTTATAAAACTCCCCTTTAGATATTTATTATTAAATATTATACCTTGTTGAAACTTTATTAGGAAAAACTCAATGGAACAAAATCCTAATAAAAGAAAAAGTACAGAATATGTTCATGACACCGCCTCATAAAAAAACCATGCCTCAAAAAATCCAATGGGAAAAAAAATATGGTTAAGGAAAAAAGAGTATAATATATATATATATATATATATATATAAACTCTCCCTCAATATTAATTGACAATCATAAGTGTGCGAACTCCAACGATTTAAACAGACTTCTCAAACGTTGTAGTAGGAAGAGATTTGGTCAATTGATCTATAGATTATCACACAAAGTTTGAAGCTACATTAAAAACTTTATTAGAAAAACACAATGGCACAGAACTTTATTTAAAGAAAAAATAGTACAACGTAACTTACTCCCTTAATGGCGACAACACTTCTTCATCTTGAATCATTGTATTCTAAGCTTTGCATGTCAGCTTCTTGTTGTTGTTGTAGTATGCCTTTGTAAGTTGATATTTTTTTTATGACTAGATTACATATGAACCACTACTTTCGTGTAGTATTTTAAAATATTTTCTCCATACATATCTTCCAGATATAAACATATTTTTCACTTGCCATAAATTTTGTGAAAGCAACAAGAAAATTTATTTAACACATTATCTTATTGAAGCTGTTTTTTCTATGAAATAACCTCTCAGAGGTCAACTCACATGTATGGACAAATTAAACATGTATGTCACATATTTGATCCTAATAAAGTAACCACATATAATGATTCTTCAAACATATTATATCAAATGTATAACTTCATTGCAAACCAATGCAATATCAAAAATTATGCTATGAAAGCAATATATATGATGCTTCATGGTCATATTTCATTATTCTCTTGAAAGAAAGTGATCTTCATTCACATCCAATCATCTTGCATCTTTACATCTTTCTTTAACAATCAAATGCTCCATATAAACTTTTCAAGGCATTCACTAATGCTAAATCCTCAAATTTTAAATGATGCAAGATGAATTTGTATATAAGCATATATATAGGCAAATTTAGTAACAACAAAAATTTCTTGAGAATTTTGATAGGCATTTGCCATCTTAAATCCTTCTAGGATTTCAGGCAAATATCATTGTACAATTAGCCATATAATAAGCTGTAACCATTTATTAGACGCATAACAAATAAGTACACTACCAGATATAGATTCGAAAATATATAGCTTCATTCACCACAACATAATATATCAATATATATTAGATCCTTGTAGAAAATCCCTCATATTGGAAAATAAGCTTTGCATATGATATTTCTCATTTCTTTTCTGCATAAATATTCATGCATAATATTGCACTTTGAAATGCAATAGTCGTATATGTACCAAAAATACTAAGTAAATACTAATGTAGTTAGTGGTCACCTAGGTTGAACCCCCAATGAGTTAGGTTGAAAATTTATTGAAATTAATTTCTAAGTGTCTAAAAATACCAAAAAAGTTGATCTTAGCTGCCAAATTTGCAAAGAACTAAAACCTAACTAGTATTTATGATTTTCCAATTTTCAAAAGAACAAGTGAGTGAATAAGTGGTATAAAAATGGATAAGAAGTGATCCTAAGAGAGTGATGGAGAACCAATCCTAATTCAATTAATTGATTTGTTAAGAAACACTCTCATTGACGAAAATTAGTTCAAGAGCTATCTCAAATATAGCATAGTCATACACAATCCTAACCATTAGCGATTATTATGTGGTAAGCTAGGCTTGCATCATTAAGCATCCAATGTGTTATTAATCATTCTATTAGCAAAGAAAAGCCCCTAAACAGTTCCTGACCAAGCTTCAATTCCAAAATTAAACCTAGTTAAGTCTCGCCATAGCCTCACAATGTAACTATCCAATTGCTTAAACTTTAGGCATTCAACAATTTGCATTTAACCATTGAATTTCAATTTGGCAGCAAAATTCCAACAATTAAATGACAAAATAACAAGTCTCCTCATACAAAATATCATAGGCATTTAATTAAACACCTTATATGCAACATCACAAGTTCTCAAATCCAAATAGGAATAAAGAAATTGCAAGAAGACATTAAGAGGAAACTAGAATGTAAAAGCTTAGCCAATGTGTAGCTCCCTTGAACTCAAGCTTCTTCCATCCTTCTCCTAGGAATCAAGAGCATTGGCCACGCCTCAACATCATCTCCAAAGCACCACCAAACGGCTTCAAAAATGTATCCACGGCAACAACTAGGGAGAGGAAATGACACAAGCTAAAGGAGAAAGAATGGATGAACAAATGTGGAGGTTTTGTGGCGGATGGAGGAGAGAAGAGGATGATTAGTTCTGATTTTGAATTGACGAGAGAAAATGCAGAAAATGGAAGGGAGAGATGAGATAGACGAAACTAGACTTCCAAGAGAGAAATTATGAATTCATAGACAAGAGAAGAAGGGGAAAAAAATGAGGCATAGAAATCGAAGTTTGCGTGCGTGATTCAATGAATATGAATTCCTCCTCTGCTTGTGAGTGAGAGTGGAATTAGAAAAGTCAAGCACGGGAGAAGCCAATGGAATGTGAATTGGAGTGCGAAGAAATAATGATTAGCACGTGAATCTCAGTGAATAAGAGAGGAGAGTAGGTGGAAGGAGAAGAGACAAAAATAAATAAACTAATCAAATACTAGACATGTGAAGTGCAATCAAAAGAAATTAAGTCATGAAAGTGAAATTTAAGATTGAAATGGTCCGTGGGAGTGAAATTAAATGGAAAATATGTGAAGTTTTTTTTTTTAATTTTTTGAGACAAAATATATTTTTTTAAATCTGGAAAATCTAAAAAAATATGGTGATAATTCCAAAGTGGATGGAGTGGAAAATAAAAGGCCATGTAGAAAAACTAAAAGATTGAAAAGTGTAGGAAGTGGAATTGGTGAGAAGATGGAATGAAGCTAGTCCAATGGAATTAAGAATGGCTTAGGAAAAATATTAAAAAATAAATGGAGAAGAAAATAAAATAAAAAGAAAGGAAAATAAGAGAAAAAGATTTTCCTACTTTATCCTTTTACTTCTTCTCTTCTCCATATAACCATCTACTCATAAAACAATAAAATTAATTGAGAACTTCCTTTAGGGAATTTAAAAAAAATAATATTTAATAAAATCTGAAAAAATATGCAATAAATCTTAAAAAAAAATTTTAAAATATTTATTTTCCTTTTTACCACAAATATTACTCATCTAATTATTTTAAATTATATCAAAATAAGTGATAAAAAATTAAGATAAAAGAGGTAAAGATGTGTAAAATATATGAATTCACACTTCATGCATGGGATTGAACTATAAGTTTCACATGAACAAGTCAATTTAATTCTGCTTTCCTTGCATCTTTTTTTTAAGTTTGTCAATTTTTTATTCATATTTTATCAATATCCTCATTTCATTGTAATATTTCATTTCATTCTCCTGTCCAATTTACTATACGTGAGGTTCACAGTTGTGGGAGGGAGGGAGAGAGAGAAGATTTTGTTCTTCGTCGGTTACTAGCATCTCTCTATCTCACTTGTGAGAAACTTGTGTTGTTACTTATTACTCTTTTCTTTCTGCAACATCATGAGAATATTGTATTTCCCAAGTCTGTATATCCCAAGTCCCAACACCATTTAAGAATCAGTGGCCTCCCAACTAATAAATTCTATTCCTCGACCTGCTTTAATTAAGTGTCACTGTCAGGCTTGGACGAAATCAAAGTTAAGCCCAATTACAATGAAACCCTAATTGATAATGCAATTGGAGTCAACGTGATATATGTTCCACTTCTGCTCGTTTTTCATGCACTGTATAATTACTTAACGACTCTTAGGGAAGAAAAAGTTAAACCAAGTTAGTCAGCAGAGATAGGCACCCTTGTGAATTCCTTCTTGTATATTAATGATCTCTTGCATGGGTTTATCCTTATGATTATGATAATGTTATGTTTCTGTTTTGCAAAGCCATGCCCACCGAAAAGAATATATGAAAAGTTTCTGATGGTTATATCAACTTTTGTTTCCCAAAATATAGCTTTTATAACTCAAACACTAGATGCTGTCCTAATGTTGTTTGCTAGAAAAATCCATATAATATTGAAAAACATATAAATTAGGGAAAACATAATCATTTGTATCTATAATTTTATCAAATTTTACTTTCAGTCCTATATTTTTTTTAATAAGGACTGAAAACACTAAAAACATTAAAACAATAGAGATATGAGCAACAAATGTCACTCAATCTTGTTGAAACTATATATAAATTAAAAATATTAAAAAAAATTATAAAGACTACAAGCAAAACTCAATAAAATTATAAAGACATATATACGATAATCATGTTTTTCCTATAAATTAATATCTAATGAATTTCAATGAGAGAAAAAGATACCATATAAAATGTATGTATAGTCTATTTTAATTGTTATTTATTTTTGTATAACACGTATATCATCTTATTATTAGTGTATGAATTACTTAGGTCTCCAAATTTATCAAGACCAAGACAAGTTTCATAATTTTAAGAGTATTTGAAAAAAAAAGTTTTAAAAATTACAAGTACCTACAAATTAAATAAAAAAAATCTCACATAAGCAATTATATATTTATATTTTTGTCTATTTACTAGACTCTAATCATTCATTTGAATGTGGAGAAAAATAGAGAGTAAAAGAAGTCATGACAGAAAGAAAGAAAACATGAGAGAAGTCAAGAGAGAAAGAAAGGGACTTGAAAAAGTGTCATATTTATTGATTATAAAGAGCTTACAATATATAGACCACCCTAATGAATATCTTAATAATAATTAATAAATACAAAACATTCATTAGATTTTAATAAAATAAATTTTAATAGATAACATATCTTGACATAAATCTCAAAGAATAATAAATCTCAACACTTCCCCTTATACTATGCTTGGCAGGAAAGAAAAATAGAAGGAAATAGCATTTTTTCTTGTTTTGGCTATGGAGAGAAATTAAATTGGAGAGGAGAGAAAAGCAACATGTAAAACTCACATGTTTTTACCTTTAATTTTTCTCTTTAAATATGGAGAGATTTTGAAAAGAAAATTTTATTTCCAAATTTACGCACCAATTTTCAAATTAAATTTTATATTTATAGTGTAGTTACATTTTAATCATGAACTTTTGTTAAATAAGCAGTATATTTAATTTTTAAATTAATTAAATAAATGTTAATTCTAAATTTTTAATTAAATTCCTTATATTTAGTTGCAGTTTCAAAATTTTAAGATTATTATATATTGTATATTTAATAATTTAATAAATAAAATTATAAATTGGATAAAATATTTTTTGGTTAATACTGGATAAAAAAATTTGTAATTATATTTTTATTCAATCAATAATATATGATAGAAATTATTATACATACAATATGCTAAAATATTAAATTTTATTATATATAAATATTTTTATAAATAATAAGGTTATTATTGTTCATATAAAATTAACAACTTTTCTTTCTTCTCTATTTTCTCTTATTCAATCAAGTACAATAAGAGAAAATTGCATCCCTCTACTTTTCTCTTCTTTTTATTTTCTTTTCTCCCATTTTTTCTCTCTTGTATTTTCCTTTGTGAGCCAAGCACAACATTAAACTCAAGATGCCCTTAAGTTTATAACAATTTGTAATGCTTGATTTGCAAAATAAATCTCAATAGATAATATATTTTAATAGGAAGGAAAGAAAACCTGGAGATAAAACTCCTAAACAAAGCCTTTATAAGTTTATGCGTATAAGAAAGAGTATTTATGTTTTTTTTTTTTTTGCAGTGAAATGTACTTATCTCTCTTTAAATTTAATATATTATCTGTATGAATAAGCAGTTTGGGAAGATCCACAACCTTCCCATCCGATGAAGCAATGTTTCACATCCACTTTGCGAGTTGAGTTGTAAACCCTTGAACGTTACCAAAGTTGTATGATTGAATATTGTCCACCAATCATCCAACGCCCATGCTGTGAAGTAAATTCATAATCCGTGAATTTAATGTGAAAATACGCTCTCCGAAACTTTTTATAAGAAATAAATGAAAGTATTTGTTAGGTTTAAATATTAGAAAAATCACTTGTTCTTAGCTTGCATTTATTTATTTTTTTTGGGTTTATTCTCATTACGTTAGCATAATTATTAATGGATTAAATGGTAATTTTGTCCTTAAATTATAAGTCTAGAAGCGGCTATAACCTTAAACTCATATTTAGTGCAACACTTTTTTTCAATAATTGAAAATGAAAATAGTACAATGTTTTCCCCACCATTAATAAATGTTAATTTTGACTATTAATTTATCAAAAAATTATGAAAAAATGTATCAAAAATTACAAAAAATGTCAAAAAAATATAATTAAGTAATATAGAAGAAAATTAATACCAATTAAATTTTTTAAATAAATACTAATAGATAAATGTTATTTATTTTTCATGTAAAATACCAAGATATTATTTTAACCAACTAATTTGACCTGCTACCATTTTAAAGAAAAATATTAAAATTGTTTTAATAATAGTGAGAATGAAAAAAATATACCCAAATTATGTAAATTTATTGAATTATTGACTAAAACGAAATAAAAAATGACTATTTCTTTTTTATAATTAAATTTGCAACACACCTGGCATAATCTAGTAAAAATGACTAATTCAACAGGAGCCATTGGATTGATCTGATGGAGAGGGATGTAGTCATCGCCCATGTTACATCAAATTCAGAAATATGGCACTCCGATGATAGTTTGATTATCACAATTCTTTATATGAGGGATCTAGGAATTTGCAAGTTTTGTTTTTCCCAACTCAAATATTGTTCCAATTCGCATTCAATCAGTGTTGTCTCCAGCTGTTTAGCCAGTTAATCATCCACTTAGATCCCATTATCCTTGGATCAATAAGCACTCCGTTTTGTCGTTTACTTCATTCAGTTTTTTGCAGTGTAATTCTTAGCAGCACCCTGCATTGTGATCATTCTAGCTTACGAATTTCGTATTCCAGTTTGCGTTCGTTTGCATTGTTCTCTGGTATGAACTTTGAAAAAATTGGGGTAAAAATAGAACCCCATAGTCATATAAAATATTGTTATTTCATATAGTTGACGCCTTTACTATCATTGGCACTTCTAAAATCACATGAGTCATTCATTACAAGAATAGTTAATAACAACAATATTTTTAGGGGAAACATAAGCCATTGATGATAAAATGGAGTTACATGATCATATGCCATGTGATAAAATGAAACGGTACTGCTTTGGGTCCAAATGGTGGAATTTTTTGTGCTTGGACAGTAAAATAGTAAAAGTGAGGTGCACACAGCCCAATGAATTTATTAAGCTAGGGGAAAGCTCTAATACATAAGTGTAAGTGTGTGTTTGGATTAAAAAATTTATAACTGAAGTTAGGATTTAACTGAGGTTAGTAAAGTGAAGTTAGAAAAAATGTCTATGATTTTAATGTGATTTTTGTTTGGATACTTTTTTTTTAAAAGTCAGTTTGATAAATTAAAATTTATTTGAATGATTTAATTCAAAAATTAGTTTAAAAGTAAAATGATAAAAAAGGACATAAATTTTATTATATATTTTTGTGATTAATTTAGTTTTTTAAAATATATTAAACTTTGTGATTAACCAACATTCTGTTTTAAAAAATTAACCTTTAAATTATAATTTTATTTTAAAAAAATAGTTAAGAAATCTAAATAAATTAATATATATTAAATAGGTTAATTAATTAGAAATTCTTCTCCAACTTCTCTCCTGCTTTTGTCAGTAAAACACAAGAAAAAGCTCTCCCTCTCATGCTGAAAACTGATACAGAAATAAATAAAAATAAAAAATTCAAAAGGATTAAATGCTTCCAATACTCAACACTGATGCATAAGCTATGGAAATGAGTTTTGAGAAAAAAGCTCATTTGGACCCTAACTTCAGTTGAAATTTTTTCTCAATCCAAACATGATTTTTATTTTGCAATGAGCTTTTAATATTTTCAATTGAGGTTTGAGCCTTTCTAACTTCAGTTTGAAGCTAATCCAAACATAGCCTAAGTCATGTGACCCTAATCCTCTTTGGCAAGTTGCATGACTATAGGATTATAGTAATTAGGGCTGTGCAACATGTGAGATGAGCTAGCCCAAGAGGCTACTCATAGTCTGTCTTGTTTTGCACAAAAGAAGCTAAGCCAGTTCATACATGTAGTCATCCACTATATACTCTCCCACATATCTAATCATTTTTATTGTAGTCATCCCTTATCATGCCTTACTTGGTTTGAGAGGGAGTGGCTTAAAGGTTCAAAACTTCAAATTTGATAGCAAATCAAAAGCACTAATGAGAGGAAGACGATATGAGACAGGAGATAGAGAGCGCCGAAGACAACCATGAACCACCGACTAATTGAAAAAGCACGGACTTAGGAGAAGAAGCATGAACTCGAGAGATTGGAGAGATGAGCTCGAGTGGCATCGGTGATGTTGAGATGAGATTGAGATGACTAATGAGCAAGTGAAAGTGGACGAAGTTACAAGGGTTTTAGGCTAAAAAACAGTGTGATAACAGAGATAAAGACAGGGTGAAGAAACATAGCGTATAAGGGAAAGGGTGCCACTAATTTTTTTAACATATAGAACCTATATATGAGCTAGGACATGCAACTTGAGGGGTAACTCGTAGCGCATCCTACTCGTATATATTAAAATAGGATGGCTTGTAAAATTAGCCCTCCTACTTTTTCATTCAGATATAGGCAAGTTTGACAGGTGAAGGGTTGTTTGCTCACCCCTAGATTATACTTACCATCTAGATTGGTCAACGCCTGAAGAATCAAGTCAGAATGAGGAATAGGGCTACCTGTTAAGGCAAGACTCTTTGAGATACTCTTCATTTTGGTCAAATAGTCTTGCATGGAAGATGACCCCTTATGAGTGCATTGAAGCTCAACATGTAACATGAGAATCCAAGACTAGTTCTAGGCTCCAACAAGCTCCTTAGCAGCATGTGATAAACTAATAAAGGTGGAAATGCTGGTCATCTTAAAAAAAACAGCAAGGCTTATGGTGTTGAGAAGCCATCCAAATAATAACTGATCTATAGCCACCTAATCTTCAAACACAATATTAGGCTTAGGAACATTGTTTTCCTTTTAGATGAAAAAAGGAAAGCCTAGGCTTGAAACGTTCAAATACAAGAAAGGAATCTAGGTAATAGTTGATCTATCCTTATGCAAAAAAGCACAACAAGCACTTGAAAAATCAATAATAAAAGTTATCATGCATTTAGTTCTATCACGATTTTGTGCAATTAGATTTGCACATTGAAAAAACTTTACGATAAGCATGATGATGCACTTTAACTTCCATAATACCATAGATGAGGTCCCGCATGGCCTTAATTTCGCTCTCTATGTATGATAAATCACGTAATCTTGAAGAAGCATGTTAATCACATTTAAAGAGTCAAAATACAATTGAACTCTAGAAAATCCTAACTACAAGAAAGTTAAACTATATTCTCCAACTCTGCTCCAGACACCAAATAGGGTCTTCTAAAATTTGCTTAGACAAAGCTTTTATGATTTGATGAGGCAAGATTATGAATGGCTTAATTATTTCCAAGATCCTAGCCCCAATTTTTGACTTAATCAAGTGGTCTAGATGTGGGAAGAATGCATTTCAAAGAGGTAGTCATGGAGGAGTGAGCGCTAGAAGGTGTAGTTTGAGGGAGAGGTAGAAACTCAAAATCTTGGATGACTATTTGTATAGCTGAAAAAGTCTAAGGTTGGTCCATTGCTTTAGAGTGTAAAATGACCTAAAATAAAAAGGCCTGCGCTTTTAAGCACCTTTTTATAATTTTTATAAATTTTAATATTAAAAAATTCTAAAACCCTAGCCTCATTTCATGAGGATGAAGAAGGAATATATAAAAAATTTAATATCTTTGCCATTGATGAGGCTCCACAAGGAGAAGGATGAAACTATATTGATGTTGATGACAATAAAAATCATCAAGATTTAGTTAATGATGTTTGATTGTCTTTAGTATTGATTTTGTGATGTTTTCTATTAGACTTAAATTTATTGTTGCGTGTATTGACTTAAATTTGTTGTTCTAAACTTAATATCATATATAATAATTTTTTAAAATTTAAAATTTGTTTTTTATTTTTAAATTAAAAAATGAAAAAAATATGGGTCCAAGACCCTAAGAGCCAAGGCTAGGCTGACTAAAATGGAGACTGCAGGTATAATTGAGCTCAATAAGGTCAGCCTATTTAGGCTCTGACCCTTCAGGGAATGGCCCTACCTTGCCTTAATTAATAACTTTAATTATTTGGCTATCAATTTGGGCTAAGGAACCAGTTACAATAACATGAGTTCTCAAGCCCATAACTCTTTTATCTTGCTTAGGTTTATCTATCATGGAATTAGGTCCAAGATTTACCCCATTAGAGTTTGCACTAGGTAGAGAAGCTTTGCTACTTGAGCCTCATGAATTGGGCTTAGAATTTTCCTTTCCTTTAGCCACATATATCCCTTTCACATTATGTGATTCCACCCCTTGAGACTTACTATTTTGTCCCATTCCTATGTCAACTTTTTTTTGAACCCCTTTTTTTCAACAATACATTGCTAGTGCCTTTCCCGCATTGTTAGAACCCCTCTTTTCTTATACTAAGGTTAGGTTGGCTTGGGGTATCATCATCATCATCTCTTAAGTCTGCAAGGGCTGTGTATCTTGAGAAAATCCATCTATCATTAGCTTTTTTCCTTGGGTCAATGTTCCTTCCCCTGTTTTCGTATCTACCTTTATGACCATTCGAGTATGGGAACTGAGGACAAGTTGACTCAAATGGAAACATCCAAATCCCAAACTTTTCATCTTTTGAGGGAAGCTTGCTCACTAGCGACAAGCATGGTGGTGGGCTATAAAAATTGGAATTTAATGGTTGGGAGGATAATGAACAAGATTTCCATAGACACGCTTCCTTTTAATGCCATACCTTTCACAAGCAAAACGCATTAGACTAAGCCTTTCATATGCCACATTAAAAATAGTAGAAGCTAAGATTATTCGGGGCATCAATTTCTTTTGTAACTAAAGCTTGAAGCAAGTCCTCGCATATTTTTTGCATTCAGCTTTAGCTCTTGAAGCATCCATATCTGCAATGGTATTCATGTTGACCTTAATAGTGTGATCGATCATATTATCTAATCTCTATATAAAACTCTTGGTTTAGCATTGCATAGGATGTTAGGGATGCAAACCCAAGTAGTGATTCTTCTCGAAGAGTTAAGAAAAGGATCAAAGTATGAGGTCCACCTTTGCACAAGCACACAATGTTGTGCCATAATCCAAGTTCCTTGAAACAAAACTTTCTTGTAGTGAATCGTTTAGTTGTTTTCATTAGTAAAATGAACAACATAACAGTTGTCAGGAAGATCAATTAACTCAAAATCCTTCAACTGCCATGTTCTACTAAGAGATTCTTTGAGTTTTCGTAGTATGAAGCATGCACCCAGAACTATAATGACTAAACCATTGTTCCATAGCCTACGCCATTCATTAAACTCATCGTGAGTAGTAGGAACAACTGGGTAGACATCCATGAATTGTTTGATTTACTTAAAAGGTTCGGGTATCTCCCATGTTTGGTCAAACAAGTCTGAGATTAAGGTATCATCATCTATGGTTGAACTTTTATAAGCTACATCATTCAAGTCAGTTCCTTTAAATCCTTAGAGTAAGGCCTTATGCAAAGATTGCTTGGGATTGATTGTTAGGTTCATCTTATCTTCATAATGTTGTTCCAGTTCAACGCATATTGTTTGATCTCCTTCTTGTTTCCTTAACATGATCATTTGGAGAGACTAGCTCTAAAGGTTTGTCCGGCGGCATTTTTCAACTAAAGTGTTGTGGTATCCCTGGCAAAACATGGATACAATCTCATAAGTTCTACATTGAAAAACCTTATAAATATGAGGGACCTTTTTTTTTTTTTAATTGGTTAGTCTTTTAAAATTATCTTTCTTTAGACTTTACATAGATGACATTGTTAATATTAAAATTTTTCTAAAGTATGTATAGAATTTACCTTGGTAATTCGAATAGATTTTAACTTGGTAATCAACTAATCATATTTCATAATTCGATCCAAGTCAACATTCATCACACTCTTCCTTCTTTTCGTACAAAAGCGCGTCACTCTCTTATCCCTTCTTACTAACTCTCACTCCCTCAATCAATACCAACGGGTCCCTCACTCCTCACACCCTCCTCCAGCCAAAAAAGTCCAGCTATTCTAATAGCCATCAGGCAGTGATTTTGTCACCTGCAGTGTCACGTTGTTTCCCAAGCCCTTCCCACTCCATTTGAGCCACGTGTCTGCCATCAGCTCTGGCACGGTGGCACTTATCAGCCCCACCTTCTGCAAATTGCAATTTACATGCCCTCCACTACAAGCAAGCTAGTTTCATCCAACTCTGATACAACCCAAAATATCTTAATTGATAATGTTTCAAAAATTCAAAAGCAACTATATAAAAAAATTATTGCCCCATTTCGGAAGTAATGTTTAATTTTTTAAAAAAAGTTAAATACATTTTTTTAATCTCTTTCAATTAAAAACTCATACTGAAATTTAATAGCTTTCAATTTTTATTCAGACAAATATTTTACTAAATTCCATTAATGAAATTAACTATTATCTTTAACATTCTAATTCTATTTATAATTATATATATAATTTACTCCTTCCAAACCACAGAATAAAGCATTTTTTAAAAATCTTATTTGGTTTAAAATATAGAACATTAAATAATTTTTATATTTATATTTTAAAAAAAATATAACTTTAAATCCCTGCACATTAGCACGTTTTACTTTAGATTTTTATATTTTTTTATATTTTAAATCTCTACCCTTTTATTTTTTATTATTTTAAGTTCTTCTAAAGTCTCAACACTTTGTTTATGAAAATCTAAAACAATGAAAAATAAAAATATAGGAATTTAAAATACAAAAAAAAGTGTAGTGACTAAAAGCAAAATGCTAGCAAAATGAAGGAACCAAAAGTTATATTTTTTTTCTTATTTTTCAACTATATCCTTACTTCATTTATTACTTTTTTCAAAAAAAATTATGCATTGAAATTGTAATTACTACTATCAAGGTTTTTATATAAAGTATTTAATAAAGGTATAAATAAAAAATGTAGACATTTTTAAAAATTTAAAATTTTAACTAACATTATACATAAATTGTCAGTTAGTTAACTATAATTTATATTATGGTTAGGAGAAAGTATACTAATAAATGAGATAAAATAATACACAAATCTAAACTAATAATACAACATACTTCTTCTATTTTTATTTGTAAGAAAAACTATCACTTTTAGTTTATTTTTTTACATAAGCAAAATTACATTTTTTAATAAGAATTTATTACAAACTTCCTAAATTACTCCTTCTAATTTTATCATTCATAGTCATAAGAAACAATTAATAAAAGCTTGATTAACACAATTAATAAAGAATACTGTAGTGTAGTCTAATTCTTTTTTATACATAATTAATATAATTAATCAATTTTTTAAACAGTATGATACTTTTTTTCTCATACAAATAAAAAGGGAAGGAGTATCATTACTCCATGGAGTATCATGTACTCTCTTTGTTAAAAAATATAAAGCATTTTTAATTAAATTTTATTCTAATAAAATAGTTATCTACTTTTAAACTAATATTATCTTTTCATCTTTACTCTATTAAACACCCTACAATAAATATAAAGTCATTCATCAATAGGGGTACTTTTAGAAAAAAAAAGTAATAATTACACCTCAAAAAATTAAAAATATTTTATATTTTTTAACATTTAATTTTTTAAAAAATGCTTTACATTTTTTAACGGAGAGAGTAATTATGTTAAAAACATAGTTTACAATTATAATTTTAAAACTCATGAAAACAATTAATTCAAAATGTTATGCAATATTTATTATTCTAAACAAAACATATTTATATATATAATACTTTCATACAGCACAAAATAGAATAGTAAAATGTGCTGGCACAAAAAAAAAAAATTACTAAAATGCAAGGTATGCCTTGAATATGCTTTTTTTTTAAAAAAAAAAAAAAAATATCCCGCAGTGTCCTCTTCCACGACAAGCTTATAACTTGATCACTCAACGATAGAAACAGCCTCCTTCCTTTTCTCGCTATTTTGGTCCCAACCCAGCAAATCAGCACAGATAAGTGATAACTATGGAGAACTATACGTACCCTTCCTATCCTGACTCAGGCGACTCGTCTCCTCGCTCTAGAGAGGTTGAATTCGAGAACCCTCCGCCGTGGGACGACCAGCAGCCGCCGCCCAATTACAAAGCCAAATTCATGTGCAGCTATGGCGGCAAGATCCAGCCTCGCAGCCACGACAACCAGCTCTCCTACGTCGGCGGCGAGACCAAGATCCTCGCCGTTGACCTCAACATCAAGTTCTCCGCCATGATTTCCAAGCTCTCCGCCCTCTGCGACGGCGCCGATGTCACCTTTAAGTACCAGCTACCGGGGGAGGAACTTGACGCGCTGATTTCTGTCACCAACGACGATGATCTGGAGCACATGATGCACGAGTATGATCGGCTGTACCGTGCTTCCGCTAAGCCCGCTCGCATGAGGCTCTTCCTCTTCCCTGCTAATAATAGCCAGGCATCGAGTTTCGCGTCCGATCAGGATCGCTTCGTCGAGGCTCTCAACACGGGTCCGGGTCCGAATCCGCCCGACTCGGTTAAGCCAGCGCCTGTTCCTGGCAGCAACGTCGATTTTCTCTTTGGTCTGGAGAAAGGAGTTCCTCCGCCGCAGCCACCGCCTGTGGCTGTCAAGTTTCATGACCCTGTTCCAGGACCGGTGGTGCCACCTCTAGAGTACCAAGTAAGAGCTGGCCCTGAACGGGTCATCGGTTCCGATCCTTCTGTGAACCCGATCGAAGTTCAGAGGCAGTTTCAGAGGATGCAAATTGGGGAGCATGATCAGGCTGTGTATAGGAGAAAGAGCGAGGATAATGCATCAGGTGGGTATGCAGCCGGAGATTATTATGTCCAGAAGTTTGCCGACAAGGCTCCTCAGTCGAATTTGCAGGCCACGGCACCTCCAGCCGGAGGTTATTGGCCGGAAAAGCAAATTCCAAGCGAGGGTTTTCCGCCGATGACAGCATCAAATGGATCCGGGGGAGCAGACCAGCCGGTTTATGTTGTTCCACAGCCTGGAACTTTCTACCACGCGCCGCCGGTAATGCGTCCTCCGGGGGCACCAGCCACTCAAGGGTACTACACAGTGCAGCGAATGGTTTCTGATGCCTACCGTGAGCAGCCCGTTTATAGCACGTCGGCGGCGCCCCGAGCGCCATTCTCATCAGCGGCTCCGGCGACCTTGGCACCGGCTCAGCCTGTCAAACCTGCCGCGTATACTGAAGGGTTCAACGTGGTACGGCAAGCTGGGATACCGGATAACTCAGGAGCGTACGCGCAGGTGGCGTACGATAGCTCAGCTGGGAGACAGTTTTACTATACTGCGCCGGGAGGAGTGGTGCAGCAGCCGCCGCCATACCAAGGGGTTGCTCCGACGGTTGGTACTGATATAAGACCCGCCGGAGTCCAAGATCATAAAGTGGTCAACAAGGTTTCCCAAGGTTAACTTGGAGTGTTAACAACAGTTCATGTTTCTTTGGGATAATTATCTAATGCGTATACTGCTTGGTTTTACTGTTGTATACAACGTTGGACATGGAAGAATTATTATATTTTTATTATGTTGTTGAGATGTGTCCTCCTCCTGTATTTGGTTTGTAAAAATTGGCATATTTACTCTAATTCTAAATTTAAATTGCCATAGCTTTTGACCTTTGGGAAATTTAATGGTTGTACTAAGATGAGCATGAGATTACTTGAGCCTGGAAGAGACAGAATCACTCTATTTTATACATACACATAATGCAATTATACATACATACATACATATATATAATCTCATGAGCCTGGAAGAGACAGAATCACTCTATTTTATTTGTTTTTTTTTTTTTGTGCGCTAATTTTGCCGTTCTACCCTTCTTGCTGTTAAAAAAAATTATTGAGGTTAGACATGACTTGACCTTTTTGCCCCCACATCGGATTGAATGCTATTTTTTATTGCTATTAATTAAATATAAATTATTAAAATTGTTTGAATGGAAGGAGAACCGGAGAAGTTGCATTTATCTGGATGGCTAACCTAAAAATAATAAATTAAATTGAAAAGGCACAATAATGATTGAAAAGAAAATTCCCACAAGATATTATTTCATGATTGACCTATAACCTATGTGCCTTTGAAAATAATAATTAACCTCAAATTTTTTCTTTTGGCCAGTAATAGCCTCTACTTTAATCCAACAATTTCTTTTAACGAAGAAAAAACAAAGGAAAGGCCTTAATTAAAAGAGAGACCAATAAAGCCAAGGAAACGGGCATTGTGCCTATAATACATTTCCAAATTAAGTAAATATCTGCAATCTTCTGGAGGCTCTCTCATAGTCTCATTTACTAAATGCCTATGGCATGAGCAAATTAATAATCCAACGATTTTACAAATATATGCGTCAATGGTTGTTGTTTTGACATCTTGATAAATGTCAAATTAAATACAATCCATCGAAATTATTAAATTTTTGATTTATTATATGTCCTTTATTTTTCATGCCCCAAAAGGAAAGAAACTATTTCTTACCACTCCATTCAATTCTATTCATAAAGAAGAGTGAATTTTTTATTTTATTTTATTTATAAGTTATATCATTAAATTTTTATTATAAATTCTTTTCTTTACCTTCTATTAAATATTAGTGAAAGGAAATGTGTTATTAAAACATGTATATTTTTTACCAAAAAAATAACATCTAGTAAAGATAGAATTTTTTAATTTTTAAATAAAGTTAATAAATTTTAATTTTTTAATTTTAATAAAATATGATGAAAAAAATTTACAAACAAAACTAGAGGATACATGAATGAGAACCATAATTGGGGCAAACACAACTCAAAACATTGAAATCATAATTAAAGTTTTAAGATGACCTTGTGAAGTTGTAAAATTGAAAAAAAAAAAAAGGCGAAAATTGAGAGAAAGGACAACAGCTTCCGCAAGTTATGTATTTTGTTTGTGTCCATGTCAATACCTTGTAAGCAGCACTTTAGTGCGTGATAACAAGGTTCACATGGAAACAAAAAATGCAAGGATCAGCTAAAAAAATCACTTGCGCACATGTGTCCTGTTATTTACAAAAAATGACAAAAGAAAGGTCCAGATTTTATATTACCTATAATAACTAACAGGGTCACTTAAAAATTATATAGTAAATATATATATAATAAAGGAAAAAATGTTAGTAAATCCCTCCTTGAATCAAAATTGTATCAGATAACCAAATGATGAGGATGCAAGCAAATAGATTTAAAGTGCAAGCAAATAGCCACAAAATCTCAAGCCTATTTACTTAAACCTTTGACTTATCTGCTTGTATCCTGGTCCTTTAGTCTTCTAGCACAATTTCAGTCTCAATGAGAGACTTATTGGCAATTTTTCCTATAATAAAGTCACTCAAATAAAAAATACCCATATTTTACCAAAAAATACCCATATATATTTATTTAATTATTTAAATTTTTATAATTTGTACTATTTATAAGTCATGAGTAATGTTATTTCTTATGATATTTCATTTTTTATAATATGCATAAGACGTAAAGTTTGCATTTAGACTCAAGTCTCTTCATTTTATTTACGTTTTTATTTTTACTTTTATCTCTTCACTTTTCTTATTAATTGAATTTAAACTGTAAAACTTTTTATCTAAAATTTCTATTCAAATTAATACAACCTTAATTAGAAAAATTTCATCCGATTATTATTTATCCCTTGCATTACATGAGAAAAAAATAAAGTACTAAAATATCATCCTAGTAATGTTCTTAAAATATAGGGTTAAAAGGCAAAAATGACCATAAAATTTTCCTTTAGAGACACTTAGTATCATTAAGTGATATATGGTGTAAAAGTACCCCTAACATTTATTTAATAAGTATAGCCATCCCGAAGCTATTTGAAGAGCTAGACATTGACCATGTAAGCAAATGGTTGATTGGTTTAGCTAACACGGCGTGAATAATCTAATTAAGATTATCCTTGTTGGTGTTTTTTGGCTGAGTCACAATTTCCCTTCAGTAGCATAAAGAGTATAGGGTTCGACACTTCATTATTTTCGAGTGTCACATCTAAAAATCAAAAGGTCAAGGTTTCTGGTCTGATAAGGTTGGAAGTCAAGATGAAGACTTGGTCAGACCATGGCAAAGAAGGCGAAAGGGAAGGCACAAGTGGGTAAGACACGAGAGAGTGAAGGAAGTGGGGCACATATGACTAAAGAATCTCCTGCTAAGGTTACGAACTGCAAAAATGACAACATAAAATCACAGGTAATCATCGATTCTTTTGAAAAGTGTTCTTGTTTTATAATGGGCATGGTGGAATCCCATGGAAGCCTCTTATTTTTCCCTACATTTCTAATTCTAGAGTAAGAAGGGCGAGGAGAAAGTGGTGTGGGAAGAGGGCAATCATGAGGAAATAATGAACTAGGTAAGGCAAGCTAAGCTTGTGGCTAGATGGCTAGATACAGTGAATTGACCAACCTTGCAAAAATAGGATGGGAAGAGACTCAGCAACAATTGCGAGGTGATTATGACTCAATTATAGATAATATGATTCATGGTGATAGGTTATTAAATATGGAAAGAGTAGAAATAAAAATGGGAAGGGTATGTCAGATGCTAATTTAGAGTATGTGCAAGATATAACTGATAATATAGATTTATTTGATGATATAGAGAATTTAGAAGGTATTGGAGACATACTTTTGAGTCCAATGAGGATGATGAGCATGAGTCAAATGGATTCAGCATGACTACACTCATTAAATAAATGTGAGGGATACTTTTACACCATACCTCACTTAATAATATTGAGTCCCCTTGAAAGAAAACTTCATGGGCATTTTTGCTCTTTAATCCAAATTTATATATAATAAACATAAAATTTCCACTATGATTTTTAGTAATACCTCACATCCCTGCTCTATTGTATAAAAAAAGTGGTTAATATTAGAAATTTCAAACACTTAATAAGTATAACTATGTTATTGCAAAGTTTACCAAATTATAATTTTACTTCTGATGTTATTATAAATTTTGGATGCTCTGCTAATATTTTGATATGTTATTTTAATTATATTTTATTACTCTTATGTATGGTTCCTTATCATCAGATGTGAAAGAGGGCAAGATGTGTTTAGCCTAATACCTTATAGGCCCATACACCAGTTAATCTTTTAAGGAATATTATACCTTTTTTTCTTAAGAAAAGTACAAGCAAAATCTTTTTGAAATATGCAAATCACAATGAGGTCTCCCAAAATATTATAATTATTCTGAAATCCCTAGGAACCTTTCTGACATATTTGTAGTGAAATTACTAAAATACCCCAGTTTAAAATAAAAAATTTAGTTGCAGACAATCCAAGCAACTCTTTAATCATTCAAATCCTGAGACATCTGCCTACTGAGGAACTTGCCTAAATGATGCCTTTGCAATTGATCAACAATTATGAGAAGCAATTCCATGAAATATAAAGAAATGTTCATACAACAAAGCCCCCTGAACTTTATAGACTTTAGGGTGGTATTGTTAAATCTATTTTTAAAAGACTAGGAACTGAAGATCCAAATTAGATCTCTGGAAGAATATTGTCCATTGCTCTAACCTTCATTGGACATGAAAAAGATTCCCCAAGTGAGTAGTTCATATCAGATGCTAAGCTTGTTTATGTTTCTCATACCAATGGTCACTTTATTTAAGATTGTGCCCTAGAAATGTGTGATTTAGATCATGATTGCTATCTTTAAAATGATTCAGATGATGGTGCTTATAGTTCTAAAAGAAGAAAGATTAGGAAGCCTAAGAGACCTAAATCTCCATGTAAGCACAAACATCCTTTCAAGGATAATGGTGATGACCATGGTCCTAAGCAAAATACAAAGACGAAGATCGGTAGCACCTCTAAATTCTTCCACTAAAAGGAGCACTCTTTTTTAACTTTTTAAAGAACTATGTCGTGATTTTCTCCCTTTGGAGAAACCAAAACTAGCTATTCCACCTCTTTTAGAACCCTTGATTCCAACAATTCTACCTATATAAGTTCAAGCATTACCTTATATTGCAATGATGAAACCTTATGAGGAAGAATTTCCTCCCCTTGAACAAAAAACAAGTGACAGAATAAGGTCACTAGTGGACCTTTTGTTCCACAAATGGAAGTAACTCCTCAAGGCACTCTTTAACATGTCTCACTCACGAAGGAATTCTAAATTGACAATCCCAGAATGCTATCGATCAAAATAAAGTCTTACATATGATAGATTCAAAAATTGATCATTTCAATATAGTAGCAGGAAACCTGTCTTTATAGGTTAACCAAATTGATGATTAGATAAAGAACCTATACCAAAGGCTCTATAAACAAGAACAAAAACCAGATGTAGACTCCCTGGGTTTATTAAAGGATACTTTAGACTAGAATTCTTTAAAAAAGAAAAAGAAATTTCTAAAGTAAAAAGACAACTACAATAGATAGAAGTAGATTTAGCCCAAGACCAATCTAGGACCATATATGAATCTTATCTAACTTACCCCACTATGATCAAACAATTTCCTACTTATATCTCAATACACCCTACTTACCTAAATGAGACAGATTATAGCAAAGTGTTCAAAATGTCTTACCCAATTGTCAAAAAATCCAAAAAAAAAGCCTAATCAAAAACCAAAACCACTACTACCATATTCAGACAATCCATCTTTTCATCATAACCCTCTTTCTACAAAAGTCGAAGACCAACAAGCCTTGCCATCTTCCATAAAGAAACCAAAAAAGCCATTGATCATTAAAAAACCTCATTTTGCACCACCAAGGCATAAACCACTATCAACAACAAACAAACTTAAAGGGATTGAAGAGCCCTCAAAACGTTTAGGAACTATTGCTACTATTTAAAAAGCTATTTTTAATCAAGTGTATTCAGACTAAGAAAATACAGACTCAACTATATCTTCTGAAATCTCTACAAAAGATATAAATTCTGAAGAAGAACAACACTTGATTGACTTATCAAAAATCATAATGATCCAAGCTCCGCCTCAAGCTCAAACTTAAAATGAAGCCTGAATAGAAATAGTTGTGGAAGATCCTCCTGATAATGAATCAGGAATTATAGAGAAAATACCTCCTGAACCAACCACCCATAGCTCTAGTTCCAGGCCTCCTTCTAAACCTTAGTTTACTTTTGATTATTTGCCTCTTCATAGATGGAGAGAATGACTTCAAGAGTTTGTTGCCTAGATTGACTTGCAAATGACCAACCTAGATGTAATTATGAGAAAAGTTTTCTTAGAATTCCTCTTAAGAATGACAGAAAACTTAAGGGAATGATTTCAAAGTCTGAGTGAATATGATAAGATCCAAGCACCTCAACCAAATTCTTCCTTATTCGTTGGAGTAACTCATAAAGAATTCCTTGGTGATTTTAACCTTATTGACAAAAGAAGTAGACAAGATTTCTTTAAAATGAAACGTTGTTCTCTTGATCGCAAGGATCTATAAAAGAACTTTCAAATGATGTATGGGAAGTATTACATGCTAAATAGTGCTAATAATGTTAACCTCAAGCACACATTCATTGCTTCCTTGCCAGATGAGCTTTAGCCAAAGCTACATAGAGTTATCACTACCTCATAAAGAGATATATTGCAAATCTCTCTTGGAGAAATTTATCAATTGGCTCAGTCCACTTTGGATAAGCTTTGTGAACAATAATAATTTTTAAAATTCATGCTTAAAGGAAGACCCAAGTTGCAGTCAGCCTATAAAAAGCCTTATCTAAAAATCAAATGCAAGGAACACAAATTTTGTTCTTGCAAAAAGAAGAGCCATTTTCATAAACATAGGCGCAGGACTTTCAGACCAAAAAGACATCCTTTAAGATTATTTAAAAGAAGAACTTTGAGGTTGAAGAAATCGGACATATGTTTTACTTGTGGAAAAAAAAGGGAATTTTGCTAAAAAAATGTCCTAATAAGCCTAAAAAATCCATAAAGATGCTCAAGTCTATTGAGACTATCATCCCTCTTAAAGATGATCAGGATGTTGAATCTGTTCTTAAAGAACAATTTGAATGAGATAAAGATACCCAATATGTCCTTCCTATATCAGAAGAAAGCTCAGATGAAGAACAATATCATCTCGATATCTACCTATATATACTATTAGACTTGGCCCAAGCCAAAGCCTTAACCCATCTCTTTTAAGCCCAACACCAATAAGCCTTATAAGCTTAAACTACCCACCTTATCCACTAAAACTCCCACAACCCAATATGAAAATTCAAATCCTACCTTCTAAATATGATGTCCTTATCTTTGTCATTGCCTTTATGGACATTGATTCTTACAGAATAGTTATGAAGCCTTATATTCTCCCACAAGAAGAATAGGTTCCTAATAAGGAGTACTTTGTTACAGCTAATAATAAACTCTTCAAAATAGATCTTATTACTAAAAGAAAGGGTATAAGATTTTTTCTTGGATGTACATATTAGACAAAAGTTCTTGGAAGCCATCTCCCTACCAAAGACATTTTTGTTGGGTTTGATGTGTATAAGGAAACTAAAAATCTGCAGATATTCTCTAGGGTTATTTGATTCAAACAATTCTTTAAAGAATATACTGATATTCTAAGCATTATGGAGATTCAACATGCTCCTCTAGGATATGAATTTATTAGGGATCAACTTCTTAAATTTTGTTGTGAAAGTTATGATCAATTCCAGTATCCATCTCCTTTATGGAAGAATAGGGAGTTTTTCATCAAACTTCCTTTTAAAAAGAATGTAGATGTAAACCTCACAAAAGCATCCCATTCTAGAATGAATTCAAAAGATCTTGCACTAGCCAGAGAAGAATCTATAGCTTTACTCAGGCAAGGTCTTATTGAATCAACAAAATTAGATTGTGCATGTCAAGCTTTCTATATTGAAAAATGATCTGAGAAGCAAAAAGGAAAGAAAAGATTGATAATTAACTACAAGCCTCTTAATACTTTTCTTCAAGATGATAAATTTTTTTTACCCAAAATAAATACTAAATTGGTCTAACTTAAGTAGGCCAAAGTATTTTCAAAATCTAATCTCAAAGCAAGATTTTGGCAATTGGTATAGATCCTGCAGATAGCTACAAGACTCCCTTTTGCATTCCAAATGTCCAATGTCAATGGATAGTTATGCCTTTTGGGCTTAAAAATGCTCCATCCATGTTTCAAAAAGCTATGATCAGGAGAGCCCATTATAATATTACTCTAGTCTATATTGATGATATACTATTGTTTTTAGAAACTGAACAAGAACGTAAGGATCTTTTAGACCATTTCTACAAAATCACTCAACAGTATGGGATCATGCTATAAGATCTCCCTTATTAATTCACAATTAACTCCAAAATTTAAGGTAATCATAGGAATAACCTAATAAATTATCAAGTTTATAAAATTTATATAAATGAGATCTTGAATTTTTAAAACTTAACATGTTATAAAAAAACATTTCATAAACAAAAATTAGAGGAAAGTAAGTATACAGAAGCATGGGCACCATACAAGGTAAGATAACATCAAATTAGGCTTAAGTCGGCAAAAAAATTGATTCTGGGACAATTACACTATAGGATAAAATTTTATGTTACGACATAAAATGCAAAGCCCATTATTGCAAAAATAAAAACTGTTATGACAAATTTTCTAACCAACCTTCCGAAGCATCCCAATTCTTCATCCAATATTCGATTGAGGTGATTTCATTGTCTACAGAAAGTTTTATATAAGCTATAGCTAATAATACTAGTTTCACATTCAAATCATTTCTCTATCAAAAGTTGAAGACCAAAATGCAAACGTACCCATTTACGATTTCAAAATATAACTAGGGTGTCCAAAATCACAACCAAGTGCTATAAGCTCACAACTACCCCTAGACCATACTCAATAGACTATATATGACTCATGCAATACATCATACTCAACCAAAAACACATAAATCATAAATTTACAACTTAACCTCATAACACATAAAACATAAGGGGAAGGAATTTCTTACATAAGACAGTCATTTTCATTCTAAACCAGTCAAAATATACATATTCCTACTTGTACAAGTATTTTGGCCCTATACTAGGATTCACAACTAAAACTCACTAACCCAGGGCATAAAATACACATGTGCGATACATTAACAATGCAAGTAGTATAAAAATATTCATGTAAATCCTAGTTGGTAAGTTAACAATCTTAATACACATAAAGGTATATAAAGGATTACTCTACAATCTTATGCCTCAACACATTTTTCTTAGTCTTGATTTGATGAGCTTGACCTTGAAAATATTGAGAATTGAGGGGTGAGTACAACTATTCAATGATCAAGTTTTACCTAATCTATACAGTTACATATCAATCAAAATGGATACAATTGGCAATAAATATACACGTAAAACATGTATGACAATGTATAGCCTCGGCCACAACAATAACAACCATGTGACCGTGCTTCAAACTCATAATCATATATATATATATATATATATCAATAATGCACAACTTAGGGCTACAATAATACTAACCATGCGCCCTTAAATCGAACCGAATCATAATACTAACAATCATGTGACCGAGATTAAATGCATAATCATATGTTAACCTTATACCCTCTTATTACATTTGACATGATACCAGTGGTTATTTGGTGGTTACCTCCTTCACTGATTAACCCAGCCTTCTACTTGTGAGGAGCTATCGAGCCAAGGTCAACTTAGTTTCTTGTGTAATCTGATTTTCCCTAATACTAACAATCATCAGGTGTCACACCTCTAATGTAGCCTCCTCATGAACTGATGAAAACTAGTTAGGTTTGAATCCCTCATAGAATAAGTGAGACAGTCCCAAATCAACTATGGAATAAGGGCTACCTCTTGATTCTAAGGTTGGTGTTAAGGCAAGCACTTGATTCTAACAGTCGCTACCAATACCACGTCAGTTTAATCAACTACTTCTCTCCCTAGACGAACTCCTGCCAATGATCATGCTATGCACATATATTACATATGTATATGCATTCTAATCAACCATTTAAATCATGAATCCACATATCTATACTCATACCCAACTCACTCTACACATCAACTAGTATTTAATGATAATTTCTCATTCAGCATCACTATTAGCATGTATATAAACATACATATAATTTGCAATAATAATACATTACTAACCACGCCAAATTTGCATCATGAGTTTAAAAATATTAAACATGTTTCAAATCAATTATTTCAACAAATAATGAATTAATATTCAACTATATAAATTAGGTTTCTTTTGGTTACCTTAAACCTTTAAGAGGTCAAAGGTTTACCCCTTAATAAAAGTTCTTCACAAGCTATACCAAAGCTTGGTTGGTGCATAAGATGATTGATCTACAATTAATTATACCAATCATCATTAAAATCATCATAAATAGTTTTCCAACTTTCATTAATTAATACTTTAATTACCTAAAATTCCAATATCTTGTACTTAAGCATAACCATTTTATTAACTTTCATTAGTTCATTTAGCTTCCATTAACTTAAATAATTACTAATATAACAACCAACAATCTAAAATCACACTTTAGAGGTCTAGGATCCGTCTAAAATGGATAACCCAAGCTTACAATCTTGTAAAAACTTTTAAACTATATGTAAAATACTTAAACAACTCTCATTAGTCCTATTTAGACCACTAGGTTTGGACTAATAGCTTAAATTCAAAAATCATCATCTCCTAACCTTAAATCTTACTTTCAAAATGTGTAAAGGAAAGGAAAAGAGATAAAGAAGGCATACCTTTATGAAACCAAGCTTTAAACACCTCCAAATGCCTTAGCAAAGAAAATACTCACTTGGTCAACCCTTCACTAATTTTAGCTCCTTTCTCCTTATTTCAGATGTTTTTCACATTTTAAAATAAACTAGTTCTAGAAATTATGCTACAACATAACGCATAGTGGCTAAAAATCTAATTTCTCTCTATAATTTGAGGCCAAGTGACTAAATTCACTTCCAAACCCAATTTAAAAGTTAAAGCCAAACCCAATGCCATCTCTAACTATTCTCAAACCTAATTATACTTACATTTTCATAATTATCCTTCATTAGATTAATAAATTATGGGAAAAATTTTTAAGATGTTACACATGCTCTCAACTCAAAAAGGTTATATTGTTGCAGCCCAAATAAAATTTTTGAGAATGCTTATACAAGAAGGACAATACTAGCCTAGTTCACACATTATTAAGGAATTATTGAATTTTCCTGATAAAGACTTATCCAAAACTCAAATTTAGCAGTTCTTGGGTATAGTTAATTATATTAAAAACTTTATTCCTCGGGTGTCTTATCACACCAGCCAGCTATCCAAATTACTAAGAAAAAATCCACTACCATGGGGACAAAAGCTGTCAAACACTTAAAGCAAATTTGTCAGCATCCTCCTTTACTTAGGATTTCTGACAAAGGACAACACATTCTATAGAATGATGTAAGTAATGATTATTGGGGAGCAATACTTATTAAAGAAGTAAATGACAAAAGACACTATTGTGGACATGCTAATTGTGAATGCAAACCCTCTAAAAAAACACTACTACATAGCTTACAAAGAAATCCTGACTGTGAATGTGGCATTGAAAAATTCAGCTTCATCTCAACCCTTACTATTTTGTAGTAGAAACAGACATGTCATTCCTAAAGGTCCTTGATCATATTGGAAGATTCTCCTTGAAGCACAACTTATTTGATGGAAAGATTGGTTTACATGCTAAAAATTTATGGTTCAATACATCAAAGGAAATCACAACGTTATAATAGACTATCTCACAAAATCACAAAAAAAATCAACCTTGTCACCCTTTCACAAATCCAACCCCTTTTCATCCTTAACATTATGCCAAGCAAAGTAGTGCTCCCTCCAAGCCATAGTCCAAACATTTTCTCATAAGTCCAAAAGTTAGTCAGAAGAAGTTTGTTTACTAGCTCCATCTCCTCCTTTAAAAAATCCAAATTCAACCTCAGCTTGAATTCTTTGACATTCAAGCCCCCTATCTAGTTGTTCCCTTTATCAAAGCCCAATTCCTAATGAACTAATATGATACCCCTGGTCTTTATCCTTTCTTTTTGTATGTGCATTAGTCTTTCCTCTACTAAAAATATTCTATTATCTTTATGACTTTGCAAATGAGGGGTCAAACCTGTAGAAATTCTTTAACTAGTTTTCTCTAACACCTAGGTGGCGTCAAGAACTCTCTAAAGTCATTAAATTAAGTAACCTATGGAAAAAAAACCCCTATATAAACAAAAAGATTATTCCTTCTTTATTGTTCATCATCCTTATCACCTCAACTGTCAAGTAAAACTTTATGTGGCCAACTAAACATGCTTATGGAAGACCACACATGATTGGTAAGCACATGAAAATTTAACTTTAATTGAATTAAACAATTTTTTATGTAAAATGAATAATTATCCAGTCCCTGATCCTAATTTCATATGTACATCAGTTGGCCCTATTCCTCATCCGCCCATCCTTCCTAATGACTCATCACTAGCTATCTAATATGAATTTTCTAAATAGCTCACCAATCTAGCTATCTAAAAAGGATATTATACATGGATGGAATCATATGATGAAGCATCCTTATTCGCTCCTCCATTATTTCCACCAGACAGCCAGGAGTTATACCAAATGGAGATCCAGACCTATCAACTATTCTTGAAACTAAAAGACCTATCAGCTTTTGGCCCCTATCAAGATATGGATTAAGATTTTGATGATGACTAGCTCAAACAAATCATGCGTGACACTCCAACAACCAGAAGGCGCTGAAAGGAAGAAAAAAGCTGGCTTAACATGTCATCAGATCACAAATGTATCCACAAAGGCCTATGATAATTGGGAATTTACTTTTGTCTGAGTCAAGTTTGTCCTGCGATAAACTTTGTGAAAAGTTATTTTAATAATGTTTGCTTTTATTAGCGTTAGCTTTATCTTTGGATAAATTTGTCAAAAGTAGTTTCTACTTTTTTGATAAAATGATTTGCTTTGTGCCATGTCCAACTTTACTTTTTAAAAAGAGTGTCCTCGTTTGTCATCTTGTAATCATAGATGTATTATCCTTATCCTTCTTTCTTCACCTATAAAAAGAAGCCTCAGCTATGTTGTAAATCAAAACTCGTTTGGAAAATAAAAACTTGTGTGTTTCTTAAACATGTCTCTCTACACTTTCTCTTCTCTCCTAAAAGCTTGATTCTTTAATATCATATTTATGTTATACTAAAATTCAAGTATACTTTGCACTTGCATCTTTTTGAGGACCCTATGTACCAAAAAGAATATGATCGATGGTCCATGTGTGTAAGCATATGCCATTATACTTAAAGATCTGTGGATCAAGGTGTTGAGGGATCAAGGATCCTAAAGTAGCCTGAGTTTGTCCAGGAGAGGCATTGAGGGGCCTTACCTGGATCAATGTACCTTGATACATTAAGACACACAAGGATCTCTAGGATTAGGCATGCATGAGTCCTAACCCTGTAGTGATATTTGCAACACTTGAACTTTAGTGAATCAAAGATTTGCATAAGAAAAGTTATAATTACTTGTTCCATTCTAGTTATTGCCAAAAGAAAATAGTAAATATTTAAATTAAAGAAATTATAAATATTTACAATACTTGAATTTTAGTGAATCAAAAATTTATATAGGAGAAGTTATAATTATTTATTCTATTCTAGTCATTATTAAAAGAAAAGTAATATTTACTTAAACTAAAGTACTCACAAATATTTACAATATTTAATCCTCAGTTAATAAAAAATTTGTAGAGAAAAAGTTGTAATTGCTTACTTTGTTTTAGCGACTACTAGAAAAAAAATAATCATTATTTAAATAAAAGTAATCACTTATATTTACTTTTTTTGGACAAGGGTTGTTACTTTTTTATTTTAAATAGGTAATATTTTGATCATTTCACTAAAAATTATTAATGTTGAATGGTCTCTAGGGATTTGAGAAGAATTATCTCATTTCATAATACCTCATTGTCATTTGTATATTTAAGAGAAATTTTTTGAATCATTTTCCCCATTTTTTATCATAAAAAATTAATGTGAATTTTAGCTACTACCAATTTCATTATATTTTTCATTTAATTTGATCCTCAATCATGAGTTCTAGGTTCCTCATTCATTAGTTATCATGAATCCTTCATAAATTATATTCATTTTTAATGGAATGCTGAATCCATGTTCCTTCAACGGGAGCAAAAGCCTTGGCATTAGAAAATAAACACCTTGCTAGCTATGATAATAAAAAAAATTAATCATTTAACTTTTATAATTTTGACTCAACAAAAACTATCGGTCATTAAATTTTGACTCAATATAATTTAATTTTTATAGTTTTAACTTAATTAATATTGTGTCCCTAAATTATCATGGTTTGCAAGGTAAATAAGTTTGTCTGCGCATTGTTTAGGTCCCTAAATGTATAGTGGGTTGTGTTGAGAATAAAGAAAATAACAAGAAGAATTAAAAACAATATCAATTAACTATCAAAGAGCGACATGTTCAATACAACAATTTGATCAAAACTCATAACTATGGAGCTTAAATCACTTTGAGGAGAGATAATAAAATGAGGACCTATATTAACTTCCTTTTTGAGGTATGATACAACATCCTCACTTCTAAACAAGTGGTACCTTTTATGTAGAACTTAGGGTCCACAACTAATTAATGTGATTAATAATAATCACATATTAATACTCTAATGTTCCAAACACGTGAATCGAATTCTAGCACTATTTCAAAGTCAAAGTCATTGTGTTTTACTTTTAACTTTTAATGAGGAAAAACAAGCATAAACAGCTGAAATTTTCCCGCACAAAATCTGTTAAAAGAATCAAACACCTTACGCCTCCCATTATTGTCCCCACCCGCAACCTTCCCCTTTGACCTAGCATTGATCATTGCTTTTTTCTCATCTTCATTCTTTAGCTTCAAATTTTGTCTTTAACTCGATTAAATTATTCTCTGGAAAAAAAAAATTTATTCACATTATATATAGTGGAGCCATCTTCTCGTATGCTTTGTAAAATGTAAAGTATGTTTTTTTTTTTAACCAATAACTAGGACAAGATTCTTTTAGTGACATCAATCAATTTTCTAAAGTGACATTATGTTTAAATTAATTCAGTTTTATTATTCAACTGATATTAATGTAAAAACTCTCTTAATCACAATTTTATTCTATGGACAAAACTTGAACTTGAAACTTTGCTTCTTTAAAGAAAATTATTTAACCACTTGAATTAATTATTGTAAGTAAAAAATATTTGACACTTCACGTTGTTTGATTTATGTTTTAAATTTTTTTCTGTTCTAAAAAATAAAAAAAGAAAAACTTTGGGTAAGTGTTTTAGATTTAAATATTTTCAAAAATAAAAAATGAAAACATCTTAGAAATTTTTTTATTTTTAAAGTATATTATATTTGACTATTGTAAATTACTTCTAGTTATAGCCAACTATTATCATAACTCATCATTATTAACCACTACTTTTAACTCTAAAATTTTCTTTAAATTAACATAATCAAACATATATTTGTTTTGTTTTGTTTTGAAAAACCATTTTTTAAAAATTAATTTACAAAATAATTTTTGAAAACAAAAAATAGGGAAAAACAAACAAACAAGCCCCTCATCTCCAAAGTTTTAGAATTGAGTTTTACAAATAGAACCAAAAAAAAAAAAGAGGATTTTCACAAGACTCGTCTCATTTAGGGTAGGAGACTACTCAACCTTAAATTAGATGATAATATTAAATATCAGGTCGCTGTCACAAGAAAATGCAATAATAAAATTATGGAGCATCATTTGTTTTGAAAAATTTCAATCAACTGGAAATGAAAACTAAGTGTACCAAAACAAATTAATTAAATTTATCATTAAACCAATCTTTCTTTTGGCCAAATCAGTAAACCAATCCAGATCTCACATTTGTAACTTTTTCATCTAAGATTCAATTTTAATATTTTTGATAGAGATTCATGATATTTAATGAGTACACTTCATCAAACCCATATATAACACGAAACCATCGTCATGTACAAAATTTTTTTATATTTATGTCAAATTTAAAAATTATTTATATAGTATGTGCGTTATAAACAATTTATATACAAGCGGGTTCGTGGGGGAAAGTCACAATCTGGATTAGATAATTGGAAAGGACGTGGCGCCACTGAAGGTCGGGAAAGTGTAAATAGAGTTGTTGTATTTGTTTGACTTCTCGTATCTTTGTTGGGACCACTATATATTTGTATATAACGCCCATGCGATGTCATGTTACTCATTTGGAAGAATTGTAATTAAGGATAAGGGATGTGATAAAATTATCAGTGAATCCTAACAAATTTTAAAATTTTAATTTAGTTCAGAAAAAATAAGTGAAAATAATTTTTAAAGTATCCCTTACTTGTTATACAAAATTATTAATTATTAATTTTCTTACTTCATTTATTAATTTATTAATATGAGCTATAAATTATATAAGTTGACATATCAATAATTATATAAAATTTGACATAAGTTATTCAATTATAAGAATCAATATTAATTATTAAATTATCAACTTTATTTGTTAATTTACTAACATCAGTTATAAATTACTTATAGGTCTTGTAATTTACTAATATCAATTATAAATTATTGATAGGTCTTATAATCTACTCAATGTTTTAAGACCCAGACAATCAGATCATCACCTAGAGAAGAAAACGGTCTAATTCAACTATTTGACCTATTCTAACAATTGACCCAAGCAGTTCTTAAAGACTCAGACAAAAACTCAAAACCCAAAATGGTTAAACCATTTTGACTCATTTTTTTAATATATATGCATATAAATATTATTTTTATTTAATTATTATATCACCGATTCAACTATCAGTTTGACCAGTTGAATTAAGAGACCCATAACTCACTAATCTTTCTAGTTCGTTGTCCGATCCAGTTTTTAAAACATTAAAGTGAAGCAAAAAAATTAATAAATTTGTATAATAAGTAAAGAATATTTTAATCTTTTTACAGTTGAAATTATTTTTACTTTTACCCCTTAAACTAGATTGAAATTTCAAGATTTTTTAAAATTCACTAATAATTATGTCACATGTCCTTATTTAAAATTCTCCCTACTTATTTTCATGGCTAAATGATCACCTTTCATTTTCATCTATTTCTTCTAATCTCTTGTTTTTTTTTTAAATCATATAAATTTGGCCTCATTACACCATTTTTCTTACCCTTCAATTTCCAAATCTCCTCGAAGATTTATATTTTCATATTTATTATAGAGGATACTTATTAGTCAAAGTGGTTGATGAACGTTAACTCAACTACGCTTTCACTTTTTCTGATAATGCATGAATGCGGATGATACAATTTAAAAGTATATTAATATTTTAATCCTCTAAATAAAATCGGAAATAGGCAAGATAGAGGGCTATCAAGTATAACACATTTGTACCTAGGCCTGTGTTGCTCTTTTTAGCTGCTAGCTAAAGTATTTTTTTTTTAAGTCTTATTTATAACATGAAGAAATTTTTTTATTTTATTTATATAATACATGTTATTAATTTTTTTACCACAAGTTTTATTTCTTCATTGACCTCATTAGATATTTTGTGAAAAATGTATGTTATATAATTATGTATATTTAATAGATAAACAAAGTTAGAAACTTATTAATTTTTTAAAGAGTTAAAAAATTTTAATATTTTTTTTACTTTTGACATAATATATATTAAAAATGATTTATAAATATTACTGAAGGGAGTAAGTTAATTTACTTAAAATCTGACACGTAATATAATTTGTATATATTTTTTGGGACAAAATAACCTGTATATATTTAAAAATGCTAAAATATGATAACAATATTGATGAAATTAAAGCCGTCTAAATATCATCTTAATAATTGAAATGACACAACTGCAGCTAGCAGTTAACAGTTTGCAATGTGCAAGAGGTCCAAATATCATGTGGAAAAGATTTTTTTTTTTTTTTTTTTGGCTAGAAGAAGAAAAGGTTAAGGAGGTTAGTAACTTGGCCTAGTGGTCTAGTCTATTTGTCTTGGCGACATTAGATGTTGTCAACTAATTTTTTGCCCTCAAGTCTTAAAGCGTGACAGTAAACATCCTATACACTTCAACTTTTGTACTTTCTCCCTTATAAATTTTAAGGTATTCTTAGGGGAGTTTTGATTTAAAAATAATTAAAAAACTAGAGATGAAAAATGGACAGGCTCAAATTTTAAGGATTCAGGCTTTAAACTTGGTTTTTTAAAAAAATAATTAGTTTCAAAAACCTAGTCCTTATTTAATTTGAACAGTTTAAGGCCAAGTCTAGAAACTAATTTTATTTTTTAAAAAATAAAAAAAATTTAATAAAATAAATAAATACAAATCTGAATATAAAATTTTGGTCAAGTTTAAAATAAAGGTAGAAATTTTCAATTCAAATCAACCTTATTAAAATTGATAAATACAAAAATTTGTATACACCATAGAGTATAACATTAATTAAAATCAAGAAATAAACTTTACAAAATGATCGTGTTTAAGAAATCAATAAAAAATCTATCAATGTCATATTAAAATAAATGACAAAAAATCTTTTGAAAAATAAGACTTGAAGAGTTATCCAAACCAAATCTTTTTTCAAAGCCTATAAGAGCAAGTCTAGAAGTTTGATTCCAAAAAAAAAAAAATTTTATTTTTAAAGTCTAGACTCTTATTTAAATAGAGTCTCGAGCCTTCATTTCCTACTCTACAAAAAATTATAGTAAGGAAAGAACCTAAAAAATTACAGAAAATGATCAAATTTTTTTTACTCTTTTATGTAATTTTTTAGTTAGCTAATGATTAAAATTTATTTTTATTAATGGTGGGGCTAAACTGTACTATTTTTAAAAGTTAAGGCAACAATTAATATAATAAAGAAGTTCAAGGTTTATAGTTTTTTG
Organism: Prosopis cineraria; assembly: GCF_029017545.1. Lineage (NCBI taxonomy): Eukaryota > Viridiplantae > Streptophyta > Magnoliopsida > Fabales > Fabaceae > Prosopis > Prosopis cineraria. The sequence goes on along the minus strand of NW_026555334.1, from coordinate 9,975,461 downwards.
AATATAAGTTCAATGTGTAATTTATTCATTTATTCAAAATTGATGAGAGAGTAAAAAATTTGTGTAAAATGCGAGTGGAAAGGTGAGCTGTGAAGTTTGGGTTTAAGGCTAAGCAAAGTGCCATTTTTCTTGAGTCAAAAGCAGGTAATTAGATAATCTCACAAATAATTATGATTGGCCAAAACAAATCTCACCGATTATTGTGATGAACTAATAAGTCAATGCAATTGACAAGGGAAGGCTCTACACTAAGGCAATGCGGTTCAGTATTATTTATGATCTTAAGTCTTAACCATATAATTTGTCTGTTAATGAATTGCGTAAGCCATTCGCAATCAAAGATTAATAATATTTCAACCTAATTTAGACTCATATCGTCTTTTAGTGCTTTCCCTGAAACCCATCATAATTAACGCGAAAAAGGATTGTAATTGAAGAGTAAAGCCAAAGTTTTCCCCTTAAGTGGGCTTCAGGGTAAGATATTAGTGACTAGTGAAGTAATCATTAGATGTTTAATTTTTAAACTATCAACTTGTAATCAAAATATGCTGCGCATGTTCTTTAATAGAGGAACTTCAAACTTTGTTAGTTTTTTTTTTAAGAAAATAAAAAATTTAAGTGAATTGGATTTTTTTTAGGACTAAGCAGATCTTTTTTTTTTTTTTTTTATGAGTCGCGTCGGCTTGACATCAACCATGTCTGCTAACAAGAAAATAAATCACATTGTTAGATCTCATTTTATTGTTTATTGTCATAGTAAGTTAAAACGTTGACCCATGTATATTCTAAAGAAAAAGAGTCACTCCCTCCATTAAAAAATATAAGGTATTTTTAATCGAATGTCATCCTCCAATAAAATAGTTACGTACTTTTAAATTAATCATATCTTTTCATATTTACTCCTATTAAATACTCTACAATAAATATAAAGTTATTATCAATAGAGGCACTTTTGAAAAAAGATAATGATTACACCTCAAAAGACCGAAAATATCTTATATTTTTTAATATCTAACTCCTCAAAAAATACCTTACATTTTTTAATGGAGAGAGTATATAATTAGTTTTATATGCTCAATACTTTTACCTATTTAAATTAGAAATGTTGAAAATATTAATAACAATAATTTATTATAAAATAAATAATGCATAAAAAAATTACGTGTCTTTATTTTATTAGATATGAGTACTTTAATTTAAATATATAAAGTTAACATGAATAATTTCCTATCCAAAATCATTGCCGCAAATGCCTTCTGAGTTCTATACCCTAACTTTTGTAATCCGACGTGCCTGGAGTATATTGTTGTGACAAATTATAAGCGCTAATAAAATAAATATTCCAAAGAAAAAAGAATATAAACAAACAAAGCATACAGTTCAAGATAAGTTATATTATATCCAAAAATTCAACCACTTTTCATAATTCACTGGCCTCTTATGAAAATTATATAACAATTTATGATTGATTATGGATTATTACATATATTTTTGGACATTTATCTTAATTATTCAATGTTCTCGTCTATTATTAAATGTAAATTTCTTGTAAATTTAGTAAAAGGCATAAATTTATTATTTATTTTTTAAACTTATCAGATTTGTCGAAATAAAAATTATACTATACACACCTTTTTGCAATTTAAGTGAAAGTATCAAAATTCAAGAAAAAAATATTATATAAAAATATTCAATATAATATAAAAAATAAAAATAAATAAATAATCCTATTTATCAATCTAATATTTATTAACTTTTTCCAATTTTGTATAATTAACAGAAATCTAAATCTCCACACCCTTATCCGGAAGTTGAATTTCACATGGCAATGATGAACATGTGAGTGACTGAGTCTGTTTTCTGCCACTGAACCCATTTGTCTTGAGAATAAATTGCTGACGACAAGACTCGAACAACATGGATCACACTGGAATACAAGGTTGCCAAATGCTTAAACAATTTCGGCCTTTAATTGGCCCAAAAAATACTGGATTTGGGCCTTGACTTTCAACTTCGCAACTAGTTTGATCGGCTCGCAGGCTCATACATAAAAATACTCTTTGTTTAATATGCATATTGTACAGTTAACAAAATGATTACACATAATCTCATTAGAAAAGCTGAAAAAATATAGAACATTGGAAAAAAAATTATAAGGCATGTAAAATTTACAACTTTACACTTCTTATTCTTGATATTTTGCATTCCTAGATTAAATAAAAAATATTTGGGCTTGAAAGTTTATTATATACTCCCTCCATTAAAAAATATAAGGTATTTTTTGAGGAATTGAATATTTAAAAATATAATTTATTTTTAGTCTTTCAAGGTGTAATAATTATTTTTTTTCAAAAGTACCCCTATTAATAATGACTTTATATTTATTATAGGGTATTTAATAATATGAATAAATATAAAAAAACAGAGTTAGTTTGAAAGTAGATAACTACTTTATTGAAGGTGAGATTCAGTTAAAAATGCCTTATGTTTTTTAAAAAAAAATATATAATATTTTAATGATAAAGATAAGACATGAAAAATTTATTTGCATAATATTACATCAACTTGTTCGATATAATTTTTAAAGAAAAAATCATTGTCAATCTACTTATGTTATAATAATTTTAATTTTAGTGCAATTATTATTTTTAAAAAAATTTTAATTTTTAATTTAAATTATCTTGCATTCCTGATTTAAGTTAGTATTCCACCAGTGTGAACACCCCTTAAAGCAAGTTGCACTATTTATAGCTGTTAAATAGCGTTGTTTCCTGTAAATTTCATTTACATATAAATAAAGTGATAGAGAGGTGTGTGTGAAGCTATGGGTTGTGGATTCCTTGGAGACACAGAGGGACACAATATTTGATTTTAAGTGTAAAACTTGGCGGTGGATGGAAGGAACATATTCGAACTCAAAGCTGAAAAGCCAATAGGTTAAGATTGGTACCTTGTTCTACCTACTCACTAAGTCACAACTCCTCGTGTGAGTCTCCTTTTTTTGACCCTTCTCTTTCTGTTCACACCCCACCTCTTCAACTTCTCTCATATCAACCATCCTTTTAATAAAGAACCATGTTAAGAATGGAAAGCAGCTGCACATAAATAGGAAAAAGAATAAATATGTATGAGTAACGAGAGAACACCATATTTTAACTTCAAATATCAAAACTTGAGTTTATAGGTTATCCTTTTTCATTTTATATTAGTTATTAACTTTAACTTTATCCAATATGAGACTTCTTACATTAGTTCAAGTTCATTCACACTTAAATAACCTAACACAACACCAATGGATTGTTAGTAATTAATGCTCCATGGATACTATGAGAATCAAATCTCCATATAAAATTGCAAAGTCGAGCAAGAATGTCCAATAAAGTTATTTTAGTTAGTAAAGATTTGATTTACAAGGTTGTAAATTCAAAGCTCACTTATAGACATGAGGACTTTATTAATATCTTTGTAGGCATTCTTTGAATCAAAATATACTTTAACTCTAGTGAGCTCCGAGACTCATCTCCCATGAACTTTTTTGATTTTTTTTTTTTTGAAAAAAGTAATAATGTTCTTTGCTTGGCCTTGTTCCAGAATACACGTTTAAAGTTGCTTAATTATTGTCAAAATGAGAAATATTCCTTATGTTCTTCAGAATGGTGGGTGGAGGATAACTGTCATAAATAATCACCAGTTACAATCACACCTTAAAGAAATCACATATATACTCCACAAGCATGTATAATATTCCAGATCTTTCTTGTTCAATCCCTCTACATTTTTATTCTATTCCCTCTTCCTTTTCCAGAAAGCTCTATATATATAGACACATCTGCAACTTGTGTCTCTTCCAACAAGCTCATCAAGTTCTGCAATTCATTGGTTTCTTCTTGCAGCCATGAGTGATATGAAATATGGCTACCCTTATCCTCCTCAAGGTATACCTAAAAAGCTCTTTTCTCTGAAAAAATAAACTTTATCTTCTTGATTTTTCTTTCATTTCTGAGTTTTCCTTCTGTTCTAATCCATCTTTTTGGCTCTAATCAAACCATTAATAACTTGAACTTGAAATCAGTATGAATCTGTTGTATTTGTATTTGTCAATATCAGTACTAAATAATTTTGTTTGTGCTCTTAGGTCCTTATCAGGGGCCACCGCCAGTGGCGGCACCACCGCAATATTACGCTGCACAACCACCGCCAAGAAATCATCCAGAGCGTGGGTTCCTTGAGGGTTGGTATGTAATTTAAAAGGACACACACACACACACACACAAACCAGCATAGAGAAAATTCATTGAACTATTATTGATTATTATTTTATTAATTGTCTAATTTTTCTTGTGTGGATAAAATTTACTAATGTTATGTACCTATTGATTGTTGTGCAGCCTAGCAGCTTTGTGTTGCTGTTGCCTCTTGGACGAGTGCTGCTGCGACCCAACAATTATTTGCGATTGTTGATGCTATGTATTATGCTGTGCCTATAAGAAACATCCGTACACAATTACACTGACCTTTTATTGTTGTTATCATATATATTCATAGGCTCTTTTAGTGGATCCCAAAATTTTACATATTCATGTGTGCTATATAGCTCAACAACTGGTTTATGTTATTGTTAGCTGTAAGCTTTATTACTTATGTATCTTTCAATATTAATTAGAATGTTGACCTGTGCATTTTATGAGTGTATTCTAAATCATTGACTTTGCACAAAAATATTAAAACTCATTAACTATGTTTAAATTTTAACTTTACTTCTATTGAATATACATATTTTAATAACACACTTTATCTCATTAGGGGTAATTGAAAACTTGTGGCATGACTTATAAATACAAATTTAAAAAAAAAATTCCTTCTCTATCTCTCATATAAATAAGATTGGAGGAGAATTGGATCAAGAATTGGCTTACGTGATCTCAAAACTGCGAAGCTCACTGACATAAACAATTATTATCGATAAAGATTATGATTAATACAATTACTTATGAAATATTATTTGTTAACGAGATGCTCGCATCAGTAACTAAGCATCCACCAAAAAACAGTTTGTCTTCCTTGTGAGCTTGGGTGAATCGGTTAAACATTTATTTCTACAATGTACTTTGTAAGAACATGATGGTACGTCTCACTGTTAGCATTAAGAAATAACAAAATTTATCCATCGACTGTTTGACAAGAAAGATGATTCTCTCAAACCAGCACAATCAAGGACAAGTTAAGTACTTCACAACCATACGATCACTATAATTTTGATATCAGATGATTTTGACGACAGACCAAAATATTTGCAGATTCCCATATGACAATTCTGCTCGACATCCATGCTGGAACTTGGATACTTCACATGATTGAAGTGAAGATATCATTTTAGTTTTAAACTTTTAATCTCATAAAAGCAGGCAACAGATATATTGAGTTTTGATCACAGGATTACACATTGCTTTATCTCAGTTTTTTTAAAAGGAAAAAAAAAAAAGTGCCTCTCAGATAAATAATTTTAATATTGTCCAAAGGTCATTTTGGATGCAATGCAACAATGTTTACTTCATCTTCAAAATGAACTTGCCTCCATTCTGCTTCAATTTTATTGCTTAGTTACTTTGATGTGTACGGTCTCATAATCAACCTCTTCACAAGCACATGTTAAACTACTAAAGCAGCACAATACCTTGGGAATGATAATCAGACGTCTCTAAAAAAAGTCAATATAGATGGGAAATTAAATTTGTACAGCAGTATCAAGAAACACATACAGTTTCACTTTTCCCAAAAAAAAAGGAAACAAAAACAGTTCTCCATTGGATGAGACTTGGATAAAGCTATTACATAGCGCTATACAAGGGGGAAAAAATGTTACCAGGTTTTAAGCCGGGGGAGGGGGGATGATGTATCCATAAACCCCCTCCCCCTAAACAAGAAATAAACAATGAATGAATAGGCTCACCTTGGTCACAAGTCTCGATTTTCATCAACTAAAGAATTCATGTTTCATAAATCCCCCATCTTTGAGGCTTCTGGTTCTTCCACACGTGGCAACCGTTTTATTTTTTTCATATGATATACATGGCAGCTCATTATCAGTTCATCTCTGTTTCGTTTCAATAGTCATTGAAAACCCGTGATAGAGACACTCACGCTCAAGTGAGAGACATTATTGAAAACAGAAGACATTTTGTGACCAGGATGATTATTTATTTCATGAGAACAAAAGATAACCTTCCATCTTCAGATCCGAAGGTATCCTCCTCTCCCTTGATCTCCAATGTGGAGAGGTCTTCTAAGAAATGACTTCCTATTAATTGACCAGCTTCTTCCCAGAACATTCTTTCTCCGCCATGCGGCTATACGAGTGTACAGAGCCGGGAAAAGGAAGCAGAGTAGCACAAGTAGTAGCATAACAACACACAGTAGGATGACGTTGCGAAAGCCATCCTTAAGCTCGGGATTGTTTTGGCCTGTCCATGGAACACCTCCAACATTCATGCCAAAAACTGTATCGACAGTGGCACAGGAATCAAAATCATTCAATATTATTGCCTGTGGATATGAATGATAGAAGTAAAAGAAGGGCTAGATTGCCAACCTCCTGTAATGATGGATAATGGAAGGAATATGATTGAAAGGAATGAAAGATAGTAAAGTTTCCTGTTTATTTGCTCAGACTGCCAGCTGTCAAGACCTGCTTGAATTGCTGTTACACGATTTACTATAAATCCAACATTCTCCTTCAACCTCTTTAATCTTCCAATTAATTCTTCAAGAGAGCTAATGTCTTCATTGGCAAACCATGGTTTTAAAGAGCATTTTTCTCTGACTCGTAAAAATACTTGCTCCCCATGAGAAATCACCTGATTAAATTCAAGAAGGCAAATCCAAAAAGTAGCTCAGTCACTAGAAGTGGAAGAAATCATATAGTAATAGTCCCAGTCACGAGATTCCTCCTTACCATCAAGCAGAGCAAATAAATTTCTTCACTCCCAGGTCAGGGAAAGGGTCCATTCCCATGAATCTAGACTTTTTTAGGTGTCCCAAAGCAAAATTTTAATGTCAACATTATTTAAGATAGGAAACTACTAACATCTTATCCTATTCACAATGAAAGCAGATTCTCGTTATTCCCCCCACTCCACAACCCACATTTCCCATCAAATACAAAAAAGCATGCTCCATAACCAATTGAATTTCTAACACGCCTATCAAAGCATGGCAGAAACACTGTCATTTTTTGTGTGCAAAATAGATTAAAAAAAAAATTGTAAAGAACTTCAGGGGAATAAAGAGCCACCTGAAGGAGACGCTGCAAGTCCAGATGCAGTTTGGGAAATCTTCTATCATCTAGCATTTGTTTCTTCAAAGCAAAACCACCTACAATCAAGCAAAATAGTTTATCTCAGATATAGTTCCACCAAACAATTTTAACGAGGGTGCGCTTGAATGACATGGAAGAAAAATGCAAGCAAACAGAAAATGTTCAGAGTTTATGTTAATCAAAACCCAAGACATTCAAGATGACAATAATTTTGCAACCTGTCAAAACATTCTTGAAGATAAATAGTAAATCACACAAAAACAAAATGATAAATGAACATTCTTAGGAGCTGCTTGAAACACTGATAACTTGGGTAATCAATCATGTGGATAAAACATCCGAAGATATAAGGCGTATGGATATATTAGATCCACATGTTTGGTATAGCAATTAATAGTTACAATATAAATGGCTCTTGATTATAGATATAGGTTGCGAAAACCTAATATGAGCAGGATGTCAGATTCCCACATGTTTTGTGAGGGGCAAGAAAACCGTATAATTTGTGACAATCATATGCTTGACTGGGATGTTGCAGCTAGTGTCTTAATCCTATACCTCTGTCCCCAAACAACATCTATCTCGATCATCTAACACATCAGAATCTTTGATGCCTAAATAAAATTAATTAGTTTGAAATTCAACCAGGAATTCTTCCCTGGTTTAGGCTTTTGGCTGGCAAAAACAATTATTAACTGAATACCCATTCAAACATAACTTCTTTCTGTAACATATTGTTATATCAGTATAATTCTGATATAGAGAGATAGGAGGGGATAGAGTAAAGAACAGAGAAGAGAGAAAGAGTTACTAACCTTTCAATATTACAACTATATATCACATATTGTGTTACAAAAAGCCTTAAGGAGGCCTGCCTAGTTGCTAATAAATGGTAAGACCTTTGAAATTACAAATGTTTTAGGTTTCTTTTAGCACCATTCCAAGGCGCTATGGATTCCTAAAATAATTCAAGTCAAAACATTTTTGCAAAAAAGATTTGGTTAAAATACCTAGCTAGAGCTAAAATATTAAGTAGATCTTGATGAATACATTTTATCAAGCCTTGTTTATTAAATTTTTATTCATTTCTTCCCAAATAAATAAAAATATAAATATGGAATGAATTACGCAGAATACACCCAAAAATGAAGTTAGGGACAGAAGACATAAACGTTGACTTAAGACATCTGCTGAAATGTACAGCAATTACATATTGGTAGCATAAGATAATCAGTATTAGCAAGTCTCTCCATCAACGAAGATTCACAAAGAAAGTTCTCGTTCTGTTCTATTGTAAGGTAATGAGATTGCGATCAAGATGTTATTGACAATAATTACCTTTATCCAAGGCAAGCTCCACAGAGTCCAACTCCATCTCAAGTTTAGTTACAAGATCTTGAAGCTGATCCACATGGGTGTCAATTATATGAACTACAAGGTTTGAGACAGATCTTGGAACTGGATTGTCAGCTTCCTCAGAATGATTCATAGTCAATAAGAATTCAAGAACATGCTCCTTAATCACAGTCCCATTCCCCGGCTTCTGATGATCTCCAAAATGAGGGGGGCTTTCCACACTAGGAATCTCAGAAAGAAGAGACTCTCCCATGCGTGAAAAACCTAATCGGGGAACGCGCCCCAAAGACACAGTAATTACTGAATTTTCTGTGACTCTAGCAGCAATCCTAAATGTAAAGTCACTGGTGGGAGGGCCAGGTGAATTAACCCTGAATACAAGAGCCCCATCAACATGTGCACAGAAGGGTCCATTGCTGACAAGTGAGAGAATGTCCTGGAGTTTCAAAGGTGGGCAAAGAACACCAATTAAGTCCTGCGCAGACTGTGACAGCTTTTGATTTTCTTTTGGAAGCTCCACATGGTACCAAGAAAACTCATTCTCTCTCCCATCTAATAGCTTTGATTCTCTTTTTGTGATTTGATCAAGGTCTGCTAGATCCCATTCCTTATTAAAAAAATTCCCAAGGCCATCGAATATATAAGCTGTCTTCTTCACTAAGCCAACAGGATACGTTGGATAGATTTGGCGCCGCCTTAGAGGCATGCTTGCAGAAGGTCCATTGACCATTGCCTCACTCTCCCCATTCATAATAACACTATGATCAGTTAGCTCCATAAATTGCTCCAGCTATGCTGCACTATGCTTCCAATCACTAAAGAAAAAGATAATCGATTTCTCCCAGAACCTCAATTCAATTTTGGTATTTCATAAACTAGACATCTCAGATTCCATATCTTCTAAAGTAACCAACATGCCATTATCGTGCCAGTCACCAATCATGAATAATAACCCAGACGTAGATTCAAAAGGGGCAAAGGCAGACTGAGGGACCCAGCATTCAAAGAAGCCCCAACAGCCACTAAACCCTGAAACGAAATTGGAAGTTTTCAGAATCTACTTACACTCATTAAGGCCAATGGTAACATATACAGGAGCATACAGGAACCGAATCCAAATAGAACTTCGACAACATGAACAACTCCAGGCGAAAAAAAGAGAGAAGAACAAGAAAAAACAATGTGAACAACTCAGGATAACAAGGGCAGAAATGTGAAAGAGAAACGATGCACCTCGCCGAACACCGAAAATTCAGCAGGGCCAGACCGATATCAAAATCGTCAATTCCCAGAAAGGTCAAAAGTTGAACCGGCGTAGGTTGAACTCGTTCGCCACCAACAAAGATTCAATCAATGCTTCAAGGGGAAGGGAAATATACAAATGCAAGTAGATCTTTTTTTTTCCTCTTTGTCGGAAATGCAACAGAAGCTGCAATATAATGCCGTAGAGGAAGAACCCTCCGACAATCTCGATTGTCACCTTCTGCGAAACTTCCAATAACAATCCAGTTCCCAGCGGCGATTGTAAAAAGTAATGACCCTAATTATATTTTTAAATAAAATTTGAACTTGAAATCTCATCCAATTAAAAAAACGGGCGTCACGTCTTGCCACATCGGATCGAAGACAGCTTTCTAGGCCATTGACAAGCCATTAGCCTTTTTTTTTTTTTAATTTTAAACAAGCTTATTTAGTAATTATTTGACTTTTTTTAAATTGTTAAAAGTTAAAGAACAAGATGGGATCGGAATTCTGCATCACTGTTTCATAAACGAATTAAAAAAAGACTGTTTTCTTAACAAATTTGATTACCTCCTTATTAAAATAATTATTTTAGTTACATGATTGAGTCTTAAAATATGCAATTATCTTAAATAAATATATTAATTGTATTCTCAAAATATCTATCAAAATGCCATTAATAATAGCAATAAAAAAGTATTTGTTGTATTGGTAATTATAATATAACTTCTTGTATAATGATGTCATGTTTGTGAGATTAGATTAGCCAATGTGTTAAAAAAACCAACAACGGAACATATAAACCAACGGCTTAGGATGTACATGTGCAACAAGTAAGTCAATATTATAATTTTCAAGTGCTGGGCCTATTCTTCATATAAGAACCTGGAATCTTCACACATTTTGAGGAGAATGGAATCTCAATGTTCTAAGTTGTCACTTTCACCTTAATGTAATCAAATAGATAAGATCTTCCAACTTTTCTATCAAATATGCTTATAAAGCTTTGGGATTACAAAAAGATCAAGCTAATATTGATATATGGTTTAAAATTTAGAAGTGACCTACTTATTAAAAATCAAGCATTTTCTTTAAAAAGTTGCTTGAGATAGACTACAAATTGATTTCATAAATATCAAAAGAAGTGCTCCACTTCAATGAACCTGCACTTTTTATTGTAACTCTCCTAATTCCTCAATTCATATCTTGTGTTATTGTAAAGAAACCTGTAATGTTTGGCACAAGCTTGCCAAACCTTCAAATCTTAATACCTTCTCTCTTCTTGTACAATATTGGATAACTTGGAATAAAAAGGTGGCTGGCATCTTAAGCACAAAAAGAATTTCATGGTAAAGGCTTTTTACTCATGTCTGCTAGAACATCGGGAAAGCGAGATGTAAAAAGAATTCTGAAGAGGATTGATGGGACATACGTTTAAAAGTAATTTGCTTTTGTTTTAGTTTTATGGGCTCTTTTAATATGGGCCTAGATGTATTTGGTCCATTATGTATTAGTTTAGAAGTGTGTTTTATTTTTGATTCTTTCTTGTTTTCTTGATTCTATTTTAAGGGCTATATAACCTTTTGGTAGTCTAGGTTCTTTTCTTAGTTTAACAATAAGGCATTGCCTAAGTTATGTACTCAATATGGCCATACAGTTCATTAAATAAAATTATGTTATTCAGTTTAGTTCAGATTTTCAATATAGTACCGAGCCAATTCGATTCCTGTGACCCATTTTCATTTTTGAAACTCGATTGTTTTTTTGCCCTAATTTCTTTTTTGTTTTTCACTTTCTTGTTTTCATCTCTGTTTTTCTTGCCCAACCTTCAACATCGTCTTCTCTATCAACTCTCCGCCATGATCTTTCTTCTCTTTTCATCATGGGTAAAACCACAGGCACCAGATCTTCAGCTTTCACTCTTGATATAACCCATCCATTCTATCTTCAACCATCCAACACTCAAGCCGTTACTCTCATACCCAACCACTCATCGAAGCCACAAATTATGTTATTTGGAGTCGTGCAATGCAAATGGCCTTACAAGCAAATAACAAAATTGCATGGTCGATGATTCTTATAAGAGAGACGCTCAAAAAGAGAATCTTGAGATCAATGGGATTGATGTAACACCCTTATGCTTTCATGGTTAATCAACTCTATTTCCAAAGAAATCACAACGAGCATTACATTCTTCGAAAGTACTTATTTCATATGAGAAGACTTGCATGAACAATTTGATTAAACTAACGGAATGAAGGTATATAGTCTTTCTCGCCTCACAAACTCATATACTCAAGGAAATTTGTCTATATCAAGCTATTTCACAAGACTCAAGGAGCTGTGGGAGAATGATAATCCCTATACCTACTTGCAAATGCAACTCATCTGTGGAATATGTAAAAAATGTTCAACAACAAAAGTTGTTTCAATTTTTAATGGGGCTCAACAACTCGTATCAATCCATCAATAGTCAAATCCTTCTTATGAATCCATTACCATCCATAAATCAAGCATACTCAATTATTTCTTAAGAGGAGGCACAATGAACTATTTCCACATCTTCTTTTAATCAATCTAAAGGATTTGTGATGACTGTGAGAGGTCATGGCATATTTGTTTAAGGAAGATCTAGAGGCAATCCAATGATAAGTGCACCTACTACCACAAAGGAGGGGACGTAGGGATAATTGATTTCAACTTGTTGGATTTCCTCTAAATTTTCAAGAAGGAAGAGGACACAACAATCAATTCAAGAAAGAAAATTATGGTAAAGGCACTATCGCCTTCAATACTTCAAAACAAAGCCACACCTTATCTAAATCACAATTACTTTCACTAAATGGATATGAAAGAATCATTGACAACTTGAAGAAGGAGATCAAGGCATTATTAAGCACTACATCATCCGTAGGAACGATTATCTTCACAGATCAAGGGAAACCCTCAAATTTGAACTCTTTCACATTATCTTCTATAAAAAAAATCAAGCACATTGGCTTTTATATTTAGGGACCACTTGTCATGTTGGTAGTCATTTATCATATCTTGATCACTTGGAAGAATACACCGGCCCTCTTCTTAAAATCAAATTCCTAAGTCTAAAAAATTATTGGTCACACATACTGGGACTATTAAAATTTTTGATGATATTACTTTAAATAATGTTTATCATGCCCCTAGAATATGTTACAACCTAATATCTATGTATTGTCTTACAGATGAACATAAGTGTGTGGTTGCATTTTTTTCCTAACATATGTGTCTTGTAAGGGCTTTATAGTGGCAAAATGCTTATGATGTAAATTAAGCTTAGGGTTATATGTTGTAGATGATAGTTCCCATTTTTCTAATGCTTTCACTAAAAATGTCATTTTTGATAGTAGCATTTGGCACTTAAGACTAGGGCATCCTTTAGGCTTTATACTCAAACATGTTACTTTATTGCAGAACAGTTTACTTTCCTTTGATTTTTCTAAATGTGATATTTGTTTTAAGTCAAAGCAAACTCAACTAACTTTTCCTGTTAATGGAATAAAATATAAATCTTTCTTTAATTTGTTACATATTGATGTCTGGGGACCATATAAAGTGGCAGCCTATAAAGGATACAAATTCTTCTTAATGATAGTGGATGATTTTTTACGTATGAATTGGGTTTATTTGTTGCATAACAAATAGGAAGCTTCCTAGCAATTGAAATTAGTTTGAGGTTAAAATCAAAAGAATTTGTAAGTGATAATGATTCAAAATTCCTTAATCATGACCTGTCTACCTATTTTCTAGAACATAGTATTTTACATGAAACTACCTATGTTTATACTCCCCAACAAAATGGGGTTGTTAAAAGAAAATATAGACATATTTTGGAGATTTCTAGAAGTCTAATTTTTTGAGCTAATATTCCTATTAAATTTTAGGGGGAAGCAATCAAAACTGTAGTCTATTTAATTATAGACTACCTTCTAAAATCTTGGAATATAAGACTCCTTCTGAAATATTATTCAAAAAGGAACATGATTTATCTAACTTGAAGGTGTTTGGTTGTATTGCTTATGCTAAGAGTCCAAGAAGACCAGATAAATTTGAACCTAGATAAAATGCTTATGTTTTCTTGGGTTATGCTAATAGTAAAAAAGGATACATTCTATATAATATCAAAAATAACAATATTTTTGTGAATTGAGATGTTGTTTTTTTAGAAAATAATATTTTTTTTTTAGATATAGAGACTATTAATCAGAATTCAAATATGGTAAGCTTCCAAGATCCTTTCCTCTATTATTCTAATATTTTTCCTAATTTCTATGATGATACTAGAATAGTTGAACCCGTTGTTAGAAATCTAGCAAATAAAATTTCTATTCCTTCTTATTCTTGTGTTAGTTTTGATATTTCCAGTCATAATAGTGATAATTTATGCAATTAAAAATATTAATATTTTGCCTATAAATGAGAATAACAATAGGCCTCTTAGAGACAAAATGTCTCCTGTTTGGCTTCATAACTATAATTGCTCTAGTCTAAAATTTATAAATAAATTTGATAGCAAAAGGAATAGAAGGATTATATATCCCATGCTATAACACCCTAAATTTTAATGCTTATTTTTAGCAAATTAATAGTTTGATAAACTATTTTAATAATTTTAAACTCTTACCATGATAGAAAAAGAATTATAAAAATATTTCACAAATAGTCCACCATGATAAAAGGGTCTATCATGATAGAAAGATTCAAACATAACAAATTTACTTTACTATAGTACTTAAGAAAAGCAATCATTAAATACTTTAAGTGTATACCCCTATTATAATTTCAAAGCCATGGTCAATTGAGCAATACTTCACAAGCCATACTTTTACTATGGATATTCGACTTAGGCCTAATTATATTTTTTCAAACACTGGTTACCACCAACAACTATCACATAGGGGCATACTGATCAAAATTTTACTTCACAAATACCTAGGGCCATGAGATAGATAGAATTCTCTTGGCATATAAAATACAATAATAAACAAAGTCTACATGCTCAATATATATATATATATATATATCTTCATCCTTACTTCTCTGACCGAACTTGCTCCTGAAAAATTAATAACCACGGGGAATGAGACTTAAAAGTCTCAATAACCAAATATTAAAATGTAATAATGTACATGAGATAGTTAATCATGTGATTGCTAAGTTGACAAATAAAACAACAATCCAAACAATTATTTAATTAGTATGACTATACCTTATATCCCTCTTCACACCATGCTCGGATGCCAAATCACTTGGCCAAAGGTGAGTTGGACCAAATTACAAGCTACACATTTGTTCCAATAAGGGCTTACTAGGTGGTAACTCAATCAAACAAAAATTCCTACCGAATAATTTTCAATATACTTTGACCAATCATACATTAATAACAGTTGAACAAAAATCATTTGGCACATTTTTTTATATCAACCAGACAATTTATCTCATGTTTTCAGCAGTACTAATATTCACAAAATATTCATAAATTTAATCCATTTGGGAATTATTTTTAGACAAAAATATACATATATATTATTTATTAATGCAAATTAATATTTTCCTAAGAACAAAACATACACACAATTAATTAGATACGCATATACTACCACACATTAACAATGGTTACCTTGTATCTTAGATAACATGCTCCCCGATACCATAACTCTTTCATCACTCTCTTGGACAACACAATCTACACAACTATTTAATAATATATGTATAATATTAATTTCATAATACTAAATATTAATTTTATATTGAAATTAATAAATAATTCTAATAAAAAATAATTTAAATTTAAATAGTTAGAAAGTTTAGGCCTAATTTTTTTATTATTTCAAAATTAGTGTCTCATTTAATTTTCTAAATTCCTTTTTGAAATTCTCAAACCTCAATAGACTATACCTAGGTCTTAAATCAATCATAATATTAAAATTTTATCAATTTATTTTTTCAAAAATTCATCTAAAAATAAATTAAAATTTTAAAAATTACCCTTAAGCCTTAAATCACCATTTCATATACTCAGTATTTGTACTCAAATAAATATCTAATAATTAAAAATTTATTCTAACATCTTAAATCTAACATAAACTCAATTATATAGGTTTAGAGTTTAACTCAAAAATTCTCAAATCTAAATTCCAACCTCAAAGAAATATTCTATAGTATTTATTATACCTCCAGCAATCTCAACATTTATTTTTGAATTATCATAACCTCATATTAACTATCCTATAGAAAAATTCTAATCAAAAAATTTTCTCTATACATTAAAATAATACTACTGTTAGATAGTTTTAAATGGGTGAAAAATATTTATGAAGGGATCATGAAATTTGAAAGTCATTTTGCATACCTAAATAATCTAAAAATTTAAAACCTTACCTAAATAAAATGAACAACGTTGTGCAAAAGTTGAAATGGAAAGGAAAAAAAAGAGGAACAAAGCTGTGCGAAAAAATAAGGAGGAGGTCCTATTTAAAATAGGAAGGTGGGTCCCACAATTATTTATTATTATCATTATGTTATTATCATTATTTTTCAGATAGAGAGCAATTTCAACCTAAGGGAGAAATTTCAACCAAGGGAGAAAAAATTTCCAACCACTTTTCAAAGGCTTGACTATCCCTTATATATACATATATTTAATTAATTATATCATAATTTAAATCAATATCTTTTGCATGATTCTGAGCCTAAATTTAATCCAAATTTGAATGCCTAGATATGTGATTAACTTTAAATAACTTCAAATACAAATTTAGATCCTCAACAAAAACCCAAATTTCATTATTTATTTATTATATAAAGATCAGGATGTTACACATGCAACACAGTATCAGTTATGCTAATATATCACCATTATATAAGAAATTCATAACTTGCAATGATGACATTATTGAGCCAAACACTTTTGAAGAAGCTATAAAAGATGACAAATGGATCCAAGCTATGAAAGACAAAATAACTGCATTGGAAAAAAAAATGGAACTTGGGAAATAGTTGATTTGCCCATTGGGAAGAGGGCAATAGGATGTAAATGGGTTTTTAAAAGGAAATTTAATGCAAATGATAGCTTAAATAAATTAAAAGAAAAACTTGTTGCTAAAGGTTATAGTCAAATAAAAGGCATTGATTATTCTAATACTTTCTTACCTATTATTAAAATGAATAATGTGCGTTTTGTGTTAGCTATAATTGCTAGAAATAGTTTGGATTTATTTTTATATGGATGTTTACAATGCTTTTTTGCAAGGAGATTTCAATGAAGAAGTATATATATATGAAGATCCCTTTAGGATTGAACAAGCAAAGAAGCAAAAAGGTATGCAGATTGACTAAGTCCCTTTATGGGCTAAAGCGGGCTGCAAGACAATGAAATACAAAATTATGTGAAGCCTTATTTGTTAGAGGTTCTGTGTAAAGTAAATTTAATGATTCTTTTCACTAAAAGACATGAAAATGAGTTTATTATTGTATTAGCATATGTAAATGATCTTATCATAACTAGAAATAGTGATAAATGAATAGAAGAAACAAAGAGATATTTGCATAATAATTTTAAAATGAAAGAATTAGGGTTGCTAAAATATTTCCTAGGAATAGAGTTTGCCAAGTCTGATAAAGGTTTGATTCTTAATCAATGTAAATATACCTTAGACTTAATTGCTACTACAAGGCTTGGTGCTTGTAGGCCTAGGTGCCAATGAACCTAGGTTTGAAGCTTTATAATGTGCCTAGAAAGTGGGAGAAAGATGATTTGTTAGTTGATCCATCTAGATATAGGTGTCTAATAGGGAAGTTATTATATTTGACTACCACTAGGCTTGATATTAGTTACTCTATTCAATTATTAAGTCAATTCATGCAAAATCCAAGAAAGTCCCATCTTAAGGATGCTTAAATACTATGAAATACTTGAAAAAGGACCTAGGTGGAGGTATATATTTTCCTTCTTCCGGTAATATGACATTAGAGGGGTATTGTGATTTTGACTAGGCTTCTTGTCCTTAGTCTCGTAGATCTGTCTTGTCACAGGTTATCTAATCAAATTAGGAAGAGCTCTTATTGTGTGGAAATCTAAGAAACAATCCATTATCTCACGTTCTTCTACTAAGGTAGAGTATAGGGCTTTGGGGAGTATTATTTCTGAGATTATTTGGTTAAATGTTTATTGAAAGAGTTAGGTGTTATTGATTTAGTTCATGTTTCTGTGTATTGTGACAGTAAGGTTGCAATACAAATAGCTTCTAATCCACTCTATCATGAGAGAACAAAACACATAGATATTGACTGTCATTTTATGAGAGAAAGGCTATAGGAAGGCTTGATTTCATTAAATCATGTGACATCTGGAGAATAGCTGGCAAATATATTAACAAAGGCTCTTAAGAAGAAGAGTCATGATAGGTTATCATCCAAGTTGGGTACCCTAAGCATTTTTGAGTCCAACTTGAGGGGAAATGTTGAATACTAATTCCCTTTTATTTTATTTTTATGGACTCTTTTAATATGGGCCTGGATGTATTAATTTAGAAGTGTGTTTTTATTTTTTATCCTTTCTTATTTTCTTGATTTTGTTTTATGGGCTATATAAGCTTTTAGTAGCCTAGGTTCTTTTCTTAATTTGATGATGAGGCATTGCCCAAGTTATATACTCAATATGGCCATATGATTCATTAAATAAAATTATGTTATTTAGTTTAGTTCGAGTTTCCAACAACATAGACATTGCCTTTTCTAACACCCAACAAGTCATCAATGATATGAGACTTCTATCAAAGTTAATATCCTTAGTAGTGATAGTACAAGATCCAAAGCTAAATGGAAAGCTTCATATGCAGGATGGATTAAACTTGACAGTAATAGTTCTGTCAAATCCAATGAAGCTATAACTTGTGACGACATCATACTAGATGAGAAAGGGAATTGGATTCAAGAATTCTCCAAATATCTTAATTAACAATCTAGTACTAAAAAAAAAATTAGGTGTAATATCCTCCTCCTTCCAATCTCATAATTACTCTAACTCTCAAGTAAATAGGAAATGGGATTATAGTGATTAACATAATACCAAGTTTCAATAATTAGCAAAATAGGGATCCTAGGTTATAAAACTAAAATTATTTTTAAAGTCATACAATTAGATAAATCAGAGTTTCATAAATATGTAGAAGCATCGGATCATTACATAAGTAAGTGCATTTGTTTAAGAATTTGAAACAAGAAAATTTTAGAAAAATTTTGAGGTGTGCGTCGTAGCTCGTCGAACATATGCCACGGCATGTTCGCCTCTATAACATGCACCGTGACTCATTGTACTATGCACCATGACATAATTGCATGAATTTTGATAGTAAATTTTGCTATCAATTTCATAACTCTAGGGGTAAGTTCTAACATGCCTCAAATCTATGTCTGACATTCGATTGACACGAACTATGTGTCTACAGAAAACTCTTTCCGAGCTCTAACTAATAGCATTAGTTTCATACTCAAATTCTTTCTAAATCAAAAATTGGACATACTTTTCTAAACTTACACTTTTTTAATAATTTTCACACCAAAAGCTAATAGCTACTAACACCAATTTGACCACATGTAAATCATTAAGACTAACTCGTGCAATACACCATATCATATGAAATACTCACATATCAAATTTTCACTGCTCAATCCCTTAATCTCAAAAACATACAAGACGGAGTTTACCATAATTTTCATCAAGTACTCCATAATCATCTCATAATATGCTCTACTCTTACTTGCATTAGTATTTTGGCCCTATTACAAATAACATATATCATCAACCCACTCTCTAGGGCCCAAAATACACTTAAAATTTACAATTCACATAATGCAAGTAAGGATCAAATGAGAATTCCTAATTGACAATTAAAATTGTCATACACATATAAATACTCAAAATAAAAAGGTCTACTATAATAAGATCACGGTCCTAAGCCACTAGGTGTTTTCCTCTATCCACACTTCTTGAGTTATTCCTTGTAATATTGAAGATAGTAGGGTGAGTACAAACACACAATAACCAAGGTCCGACTAACCCATACTAATGCATCTCAATTAGTTTAAAACACATGTGGCATATAAATAATTCTTCAAACCAGGTAAAACATTTAAGAATATACATCCACATTTTCAAGCATAATAGAAAATTAGGATAATAATGCTTATAGAAATTTTCATATCAAGAGAGTTGGTCACACAAGTCATTGATAAGTAATTAGAAGTAATTAAGACTCAACTCATGATTATCATTATCAGGGTCAAAATAAGGACAACAATGTGCCCTTACTCACTACATGCATGATCACACCTCCCTTATATCCTCCTTATTCCTCTAACATGAAATCGTAGGCTATAACACAATGGGATAGTTTATATTCCATGACATCCTTAGCCTAAATACTTGTGAGGGGATTACCTAGCTAAGGCACACCTAACTCACTTATGGAACATAGTTTCCCTCATTTCTCATACTATGAGATGTCACATACTTTAGACTAGCTTTCTTGTTGAACCAGTGGATAGCTAGTTAGATTCAAGTCCCTTGTTGATCTAGTGGGACAGTCTCTTATTGAACAAGTGAGACAATATAGATATAATAAATCTAGGTAAACCATCATAAGGATGGGGCCTTATCATATGGATTTTATCATCTACTCCTCTTTCTAGGCGAAGTCTCGCCTCTCAAGATCACGCAATGCATATTCATGCAATAATTCACACTTTATACAATTCATAGAACTTCACATAATCAATTTCATTGAGCTTCATCATTTTACAAATCATTGGACTTCTTAAACACATTTTCATAGAACTTTAAACTAAATAAGTCATTGAACTCCAATTTCACAATTATTATACCTCACACTTTCAAAATCATTAAACTCCACTATTGTAAAAATCATTGAACTTCTCATAAATAAAGATTCATGTTACTTCTCAAATCACAAAGTCATTGAACTCCCGTTTCACAATACAAAAATCCACCGATATTGTTCTCAAAGAATTTCACATCACAAGACATAAAACTCATAAGATCAATCTAGTGGATTTTTTAATAAATCAAGCCACGCTTGCATTTCATTTTAATTTACACATTTTCATGATCAATCATAAATCATAAACTTATAAACACATAAAAGCATAAGATAGAATTCCCTAGTTACTTCAAACCTTTGAAAGGTCAAAAGTTTCACCCCTTAATATCTTACTCCCAAAGCTTCCAAGAAGCTTAAATGGTGTCAATGATAGTCACTCTAAAAGCATTTGCCATGCAAAACATTAATATCTATATTTGAGCCATTTTCACTAACACTTCAACATTTCTTAATACTCAAGATTTATTCTTGACTCGTGTAAAAGTACCTATAAGGCTTCTTAGCTTCCTTTAACCCTTATTAATAACATTGAGCTCTTAAATGGTCATTAATGAAATCACATTGTTCCCAACCACTATATTTATGAGAATTTTGGACATTTAATATCCTCCACCTACCAATCATTGTAAAATCATAAATACCAAATTTACTTAGCTCAATCTACTCCCATTAACTCTTTTTAAGTCAATGGGTTCGGACCTATAACTTCTATGGACTGAAAATCACCATTATCAATCAAATCCTAACTTCTACCATCAAGAAAATGGAAGAAGAGAGAAATATTTAAGTAAGAAAACTTACCTTTGGTGTTTATGAGCTCCAAATTACTCTTACAAGTTGGTTTCTTCAAGCCCTAGCTCAGCTCTTTCATTTCTCTCTCAATTCCCTTTGTTTTTTTCTTCTCTTTTGATTCAATTTCACGACTTAATACAGCAAAAATATGACCATGTGCTACGGCGCATGGCACAGAGAGTCTCTGCCAAGCATGTTGTCACACATGCACTGCAGCAGCTTATCCATAAGCCGCGGCACGTAGTATAGAATCGCTTTCTTCAGAAAATCTTCCTTTTCCATTCCTGATGAGCCAATTCTCCTTCGAACTTGTGTTTGGAATTGAAATTGAGACCAAACACACCCATTAGGCCTCTCTGGCCACACACCTCACTAATACACTTAATTAGTCTATTTGAATTTAATTAATCTGATTTAAAATTGAGGATATTACATTGGGCATTTTAGAAGGGCCTTAACTTAGTTGGAATGCATAATTCACTAAAATCAATATCCGCTCTTATTCTATGGAAGATTTCTCTCTCATAAAGCATAATTTCTCAAAAAGTCACCCTATATCGAGAACTATAAAGAAAGTCAAGGATTTTGCCATAAAAGGCTAGACCATCACTTTCAACCACATACCTAAAGAAGCTAAGAGATGCATTGGCATGCTTACTCCCTAAGCCTTCCATGACAATTTAAATCTTATTATTTTTAGTCTTTCACTTTCATGATGTAGATCCCTCTTGGAATATGACATAACTTAATTTTTGTATTTTCTTGTATGAAATTTCCATGGCCTTGTATTCCAACAAAATATTACAGTTTTAAAAATATACTTATAATTTTATATTTTATATTTATAGGTAGAGATAATATCTCTAAGCAAGACTAAAATGCTGATAGTTTAAGATTTAAATAAAATTCCATGTCTCCTACCCTGACATCAAGTAGTATTTTTCCCCAATGGCTTTAATTAAAATCACAATGAAAACCAGCCACACGTCTATAGAAAATATATTGAAGGAGTTGTTTTCTATAGAGAATATAATTATTTTTTGTGTATCTATAACGCTTGAAAAATTATCTTTAAGATTTCTTTTTATATTTAATTAATTGCATGTTACATTATAACCACCATATTATATAATTATATAATTATATAATTATTTTTTATTTAAATCCCTGCAATTGAAAGCTATCAAAGATGAGAGAGATAAACCATAAAAGGATTAGAAAATGTCGTATATATTATTGATCTAAAAGGTACTTTATATACACAAAGAAAATAGACAATACATAATGACTAATAATTATATAATAATATGAAATAATACCTCCTAATAATGACTGAGATATATACACAATAATGATAAAAGAATTTTAGAGAATTTTATAGATAACAATCCTCCTTAAACTCAAGATGGCTTAACAAAAAGCAACTTGAGTTTGTCTACCAAGAAATGAAAGTGGATTAGATGAAAGGACTTCGTAAACAAATCTGCTGGATGATGCTTGGTTTGAATTGGTACAGGTCGAATGGTGCCCTAAACAACATGCTGCTGAGTAAAGTAGCAATCAATTTCAATAAATTTGATCTATTTATGAAACACATTATTGTGAACAATTTTGATTGTAGCTTGATTGTTATAATATATATTTGTAAAGAAGCTTTGAGATGCTTCTAGCTCATCAAGTAACTAACGAAGCCAAAGTGCCTTAGCGGTCATGTTCGCTAGTGCACTATATTCCAATTCAACACTATAGCAGGAGACTAATGTTTACTTCTACTTCTCCAAGAGATGAGGGGATGGCCGAGGAAGATACAAAAACAAGTCATAGATTATCAATCATCACGATCACCACCCTAATCAATATTAAAGTATACCCATAATGCAAGAGAGGAGCTAGTAGAGAAGTGAAGTCTGTGATATAAAATGCCTTTGATGTACTGAATGATCATAAAAACTATTAAATAATGAGTAGTTTAAGGCTCTGACATAAACTGGCTAACAATATGAACTACATAAGCAATGTCAAGATAGGTAACAATAAGATAGATGAAGCCTCCAGCCAATTGGCGGTAACAGGTGGGATTATCCAATAAGGTTCTATCAATGAAAGTATAGTGAATATTCAGCTCAATAGGAGTATTTTCAACCTCTTCATCAAAAAGGTGAGCTCGAGATATCAAATCAGTGGCATAGTTGACTTGAAAAAGAGATATATCATCTCTCCCATAGTGGACCTCAAGCCTAAGAAAATAGTTCAGTCTTCCAAAATCCTTTACTTAATATGTCTTAAGCTGCTGAACTCCTATATCATTACTACCTATCATAATAATGTCATCAACATATAATAGCAATAAAATAATACCACAACTAGTGGAGTGAACAAAAAGAGCTGAGTCATGAGGACTATTTAATATCCTTCCTTCTAAATCATGATTAACTCCAAATCTCCATAATTAAAGAGGCTAGCTCAAAGTAAAAGACATATTTACCAAGTTTGCAAGTAAGTGGTAAAGTTAGGATCCCAAATTTTCAAAACTAAAACCATTTTTAAAGATTTTGAAATAGGAAAGTCAAAGTTTACAACTATGCAAAAGTATAGGATTACTTTAAGAATCAGCACATTTGCTTCGAAGTCATAAAACAACATAATTATGTGGTTTTCAGGGGCGTGCGTCGTGGCTTATTGAACAAGCATCATGGCTTGTTCGCCTCTATGCCATGTGCTATGGCTTATTACATAATGAGCTAAAGCACATTACTCGTTTCATGACAGCATATTTCTATTGTCAAATTGACAGCTTCCAAGGCAACTTCCAACGTGCCCCATCCCTTCGTTCGATATCCGATTCACACAAACTAGTTGTCTACAGAAAGCTCTTTCCAAGCTCTAACTAATGGCTTAAGTTACATACTCAAATTATTACTCATTTAAAATTTGGACATAATTTTTAAAACTTACACTTTTACAACATTTTTCACAAAATAACATGTCCAAAACTCATTCCACAAGCCAAAAGCCAGAAATACAACCATATCCCATAAATTGAGATGGAATTGTGGAATATAGAACATTTATAAATCACATTTTCGATGCTCAATCTCTAAATCTTAAAAAATAAGAGAGAAAGCTAAAATCACCCATTTTAATAAATAATCCACAAACATCATATGTTATGCTCAACTCTTACTTTGTATTACTATTTTGGCCCTATTACAGATGACATAAAATGCATACACATATCTTAGGGCCCAAAATACACTCATAACTCATAAAACACATAATGCAAGTAAGGCATAAAATGAATAATTCCTAGTTGGCAATTTCAATTATCATTTATGTAAAGTCTTAGGGTCCGAACTGTAAAGTTCCATCTCAACCCATACTTTATCATTCCACATCACACAATTAATAGATCAAAATCAGAGTAATAGCCCTTTATTTGTTTTCAAATCACAGGATCCTAACTTTTTAATATATATTCAAATAAGAGGGCTAACAAAAGCATAATACAATCAAACTACACAAAACACCACAACTTTTTAACCTTAAAAATGGGCCATACACTGTAGCATGCAACACATGCACCACAACATATGGCACAGAACCACACATTCTGTTTCTAACTATGTCATACACCACGACAGGCACATCATGCACCGCGACGCACCTATCTGAAAATAATAAACTTTTGGTGTGCACTATTTTTACATTCAACATCTAATTAGAGTGATTCAAGCGCCCATACGAAGCTTAAAACGTATGCTAGTTAATAGAATAAGTTTAGACTCGATCTGACAGTTCGATCTAAAATTAGACACCCAAATGTAAAAAGTCACTTTTTATTTCAAAAACTTACACCCTAAGTACTCAATTCACATTTCTTTTCCCATTAGACCACTTCGAGCCTTACACTAAGTCTACAAGAATCACATACACCTGACTAACGTCACAATACACAAAGATCACATCAGTAGCCCATTTTAGCCTCTCCAAACCACATACACACTTGTGGTCTTATATGACACATAATCACAAATACAACTAGACTTATTCTACTTTCAACCCTCTGACTCTTACATATAAGGCTCCACCTCACTATATGGTCAGGAATCATAAATGTACTTGACTCTTTTAAATGAGGCTTCATCTCACCATTCGTGTCAAGTTCGTACCATTTGTGTCAAATTCTCAAATCACAACACAATATACATAGTCAATCACAATCAACACATATATACACTAGTGGAATAAGTTATAACATCATACACTTGATTCGCATTTAAGCCTACCCATGTACCCTCTACTAGGGCACCCTTGACACAATGCAACATAATACACATATATACAAGCAAGTTTCACAACACAACTCAATTTCTCATATTCACATATATTTATACATTCTAGTTGGAAACTTAACTCAATAAATAACTTTATACATTTATTTCAACTTAAAGGTAGTCATACCACTATCAATTAAGGCTACTCTTTCCTCGCTTTCTTTCCCAGTCTTCTTACACTCTTTTCACCTGTGTTCAAAAGTAATAGAGTGAGACATACATCCTAGTAACTCGAAGGTAACCCCAATTATCGGTTGGTAAGCAAAATCATAAACAAGCGACAAAGTAGCATGTGTATTCATGAAAGCAATAACATATGCATATACAAGAATTCATTGTCATCAATCTCATTATACTCATATAATATATTCCTGGTTCCCCCTGGTAGAGTAAACTTTAAACCTAAACCAGGCCACCCAATCACAAGGAACAGGGCTCACCATACCACTGCTTAAATTAGGTCATTTCTTTGTATAGGTGGTCTCCTAAGTTCGTCATAGCGGAGTCAAGCTCTTCACTCTAGATCATCAGGACTTCATAGCCTTATATACAGTAGAACCATGACCCCCTAGTCTAGGGTAACCTCATGGATCATTCAATATCCTAGGTCCGTTATGGTAGAGTCAAGCTCTATGCTCTAGATTATTAAGATTCTTCTCTTAGGTTCGTCCTAACAGAGTCAAGCTCTATGCTTTAGATTATCAAGACTTCTCAGACCTCCTCATGGTGTTTTCCCTACCATAATCCAAGGTATATCTCGCAGATGTGATACATGTTAGTGCACACGCCACTTCAAATTCATTTTATTCAATACTCACACACTTGCACGTATATACTTTTACAATGCTACTACTCTATCAGTTCACAATACAATTTACATAGTTATATCAAAACACTTGCAAATAATTTCACAAATAAACAAGTAAAAGGATTACTCCAATTACCTTTATTCCTTTACTAAAGCTTTGTTTAGTTCAAGGGGAAGGGAGGGGGGAATCCCCCTAAATTAGGGGGAGGTTTTGGAGGGGAAGGGAGGTTTTTTAAAATTTTTCCTCCCCTCCCCTCCCCTCCAACCAAACAAGCCCTAAGGGTTACCAACCACACAAAGCTCACAAGGGTATAGACTCTCACGAGCAACTTTACAGGTGCTCAATCTACATAACACAGTGCTCCTCAGTCAATTCTCAACACAGTTCATAGGCATTGATTCGACTAAACTGAATCTCTTACCATATAAAATAATTCAATTGAACCTCTTTTAATTCACTTTTCCATTATTTATGGTCATTAGCCCTATGGGCTATTCAAAAACTCATAACAACTTCCTAACACATTCATCTACCTAAAATCTTACAATTGACCTAACTTTTAGGCCATTTTGAGCCTAAATGCTCAAAGCTCAATATTCAATTCCACACTAGTCACAAAACCTTAGTTATGTATTAGATATCTCATGTTAACCCTTTCTCTAAGATTACAACACCTTAGAATCTCATAATTTGATTCCTCAATTGATGAAATTTAATAAAAATGGAGTAGAATTAAAGCATAAGGTTGCACATTACTTACCTGACAAGTTACTAATCGAAGCAAACTTTAGACCTCAAGTTATAGCTTGCCCTAGCATATCCCAATCTTTCTCAGCTCCCACGCACATTTTTCCCTTCTTCTCATTTTGATTTCACAATCTAACTTAATCTTTAAGTAAAAATTCTACACCATACGCCATGGCACATGCATCATCTACCATGGCACATGGTATAGTGAGAAAAATCTCACTTATGCTCGCACGTAAAGTCTCAGATTGTCTCTTTACCCTTCAATCCTATCAATATAACACTTAAACAACATAAAACATTAACTTAACATTCAAATCACAATCAAACCCCTAATTATTAATTTACCCCTGATTAGCAACTAGTTCATGGGATTGAAATTCAAGATGTTACAATTTACACATAAATACTCAAAATAAAGAGGCTAACTAATGAGATCATAGTCATATGCCTCTAGCTATTTTCCTATGTCCGACCCTCTTGAGCTATTCTTTGTAATATTAAAGATAATAGGATGAGTATAATCACTCAATAACCAAGGTCCAACTAAATTATACTAATGCATGTCAATTAAGTTAAATACAAGTGACAATATGATTCCAAATCACATATCATTCTCAATAACACAAAATCCACATTTTCAAGCGTAATACACATGCTCAAAGGATCATAATTAGTAAACACCATTTCATACAAGAAAAGAACTAATCACATAATTTATTATCATAGTTTCACATGGAATTAGGTTAAAATCATGATTATCAATATTAGGGTCACAATATATACATTCTTATGTCCTTTTTCACTATATGCATGATTGCACCTCTCTTATATCCTCCTTATTCCTCTAACATGAAACTATAGTCTATAACACACTGGGATAATCTATAATCCAAGACTTGCTTAGCCTAAATACTTGTGAGGGGTTACCCAGCCAAGATTTTCCTAACTCACTTGTGAAATATGGTTTTCCCTATTTTCTCATACTATGGGGTGTCATTCTCCCTAAACTAGCTTTCTTGTTGAATAGTGGATAGCTAATTAGTTTTAAGTCCCTCGTTAAACCAATGGGACAGTCTTTTATTGAACAAGTAGGATAATATACATATAGCAATCCAAGCAAGCCATCAACTCGAATGGGAGCCCTACCACGTGAATTTAATTCTCTACTCCTTTTTCCAAGCGAATTCTCACCTCTCATGATCATGCGATGCATAGATATACAATAGCTCATCACATGCAAGTATTCACTACTCAAACATGCTCAATCATCTTATTGTACTCACATTTAACACACGTCATTGAACTCCACAACACATATGTCATTGACCTCCTTTAATACATAATCATTGTACCCTATTACAATTCACATTATTGAACTCCAAATAAAACAAGTCATTGAACTCCATATTTTCATAATCATTGTACCTCATACATTCACAATCATTGAACTTCATAATTTCAAAATCATTAAACTCACATCATACACATTCCTTGAACTCCTAAATACATTATTTTCATTGAACTTCTTACTTTTTAAATCATTGAACTACATTAGTTAACCACCTCATAGTGGGTTATTCAAATAAATCATGTCACATTTGCATTTCAATTATCTCACACAATTCAATCATCAAATATCAATCAATAAATTAATTAACATATAAAAGCACAAGATAGAATTTTCCTTGTTACCTCTAACCTTTGAGAGGTTAAAATTTCACCACTCAAGCTTGAATGGTGCCAATAAAATTACTCTACAAACATTTATAATATAATTCATTAATATCCATATTTGGGTTAATTTCAGTACTAACTCAACACTTTTTTCATGCTCAAGATTCATACTAACTCAACACTTTTTTCATGCTCAAGGTTCATTCTTTGCTCATATAGAAATACCTATAAGGTTCCTTAGCTTTCTTTAACCCTCATTAACTTTATTGAGCTCTTTAATTGTCATTAATAGAGTCACATTGTTCCCAATCATCATATCTATGGTGGATTTTTGTATATTAAATGCTCCCTAACCACTAATCATCATAAATTCATAATTACCAAGTTTTATTACCTTAATCTACTCTCATTAACTTTATTTAAGTTAATGGGTTCGAACCTATAGCCTCTATGGATTGAAAATTATCATTATTAACCAAACCCTAACTTCCAACATCAAGAAAAAGGAAGAAGGTAAGGAAATTTAAGTATAGGAAGCTTACCTTTAATGTTTATAAGCTCCAAAATACTCTGAATACTCAGATTTCCCTAGCAAAGCATTTTCCTCCCTCCTTTATATATCTTTGTTTCTTTCTTTTGTATCATCTATTTTTACGATCTCATTCTATAGAAAAGTGGCCATACACCGCGGCACATGGCACAGAGAAGGCCTCCTTAGGTGTATCAGCTCACATATGTCACAACGGCTTGGTCCACGAGCCACGATGCTTGACACAAAGCCTTACTCTTCATATTTCCTTCCTCTTTTTGTTCTTGAGTTGACCGACTTCCTTTGGATTCACGTTTAGGGCTAGAAATAAAACTAAACACACCCGTTAGACCTTTCTAGCCATAAACATTTCTAATAAACTCAATTTAATCAAGTTTAAGTCTTATTAATTTGGTTTAAAATTTAAGGATGACGTGAAACCTAGTTAACTCATAGTGTTACTAAACTTCGCAAATCATGCACAAAGAGCTTGCTTAAGCCCATATAGAGCCCAATGAAGACGACAAACCTTATCTTTTGGATACTGATACCTAAGTAGAGGTTTCATATATACTTCTTCCTCTAAATCACCATTCAAAAAGGTATTTTTAACATCCATCTGATGAAGAGTCCAATGCTTAACAACTACAATGGCTGAAAGGCTTTGGACAGACGTCATACAAGCAACAAGTACAAAAATCTCCTCATAATCAACACCATACTCTTAAGTAAAACCTTAGGCCACCAAGCAAGCCTTACGTTGCTTCAAAAAGCTATCACAATGAGTCTTGTTCTTATAGATCCATCGATACCCAATAAGAGTTTTGCCAGAAGAAGATCAACAAGATACCCAATAGGTATTTTCTCAAGGCATGCGATTCCTCATCCATAGCTTGCTACCAAAAAGGATCACAAGAGGCTTCCTTAAAAGATTAAGTTCTTGAAATTAGAGAATGGTAGAAAAATAATGGTAGTCATTGAGGTAAAAAGGAGGATTTCTTACATGAATGAGTCAAGAATGATAAGAGATTGGTTAAAGATGAAAACATAATATTTTCCTAAAAGACAACATGCCGAGAAATACGAATACGATGAAAGAGAGGATCTTAACAATGATAACCCTTATGCTCAGAATCATAACTAAGAAAATAGTAGATATAATAATGAGCTTGAAAGTTTGTTTGTCTTATGAGATGGAAGAAGAACAAAACAAGCACAAGCAAAGACTTTTAAAAGACAATAATCGAGAAGATAACTATAGAGATACTCAAAAGGAGAAATGTTAGTAATGACAAAAGACAAGGATCGATTGATGCAAAAGATAGAGATTAAGGCTGCTTTACCCCAAAACCCTTCAAGACAAGAAAAGAAATGAGCAATGCTCTAACAAAATCAAGAATGATGATGTTTATGCTCAGCATGTCCATTCTGTTGAGAAGTGTAAGGACAAGAATACTGAGAAATAGTACCTTAAGAATTAAAAAAGTTGAGTAATCTAGAGTCACAATATTCCAAAGCATTATCACGATGAAAAGTTTTGATTACTTTAGAATACTAAGTGTGAATCATAGTAGCAAATTTGATATAAAGTTCAAGTGACTCAAATCGATGTTTTATCATATAAATATAGGTAAAATGAGAAAAGTCATTAATAAAAATCATAAAGTATTAGGATCCCTTCATAAAAGGAGTAGGGGCAGGACCTGAAACATCAACATGAATCAAATCAAATGGAGAAGCAACAATAGAATCATTTTTATAAAAAGATAAAGCTAGTTCTTTGGCAATTTAAAAAGAAATGCATTGTAAAGATTGACTATGAATATGACCTAAAAGATCACTAGAAATTAAAGGACGCAATTTACTTAAAGAAAGGTGAGCAAGATAATGACATCATAAGTCAAGAGAAGAATCAAGAGAAGAGGATGTAGAGGCAGCACACAATGTGAGAATAGTGATCTTAAGTAGGTGTGTTGAGGTGAGCTCGAAGATAGGACCAACTTTGCACCTAGTCCTGACAACCTGTAGTGTTTGAGAATCCATCACAACACAATCACGTTTATTAAATAACACATCAAAACCCATATCAATAAGTTGTCCAATAGAAAAGAGGTTGAAGCTAATGGAAAGGACAAAATATGTATCATGAATGGATATGGAAGGTAAGGAGACAGTACTAATGTGACTAACAGGCATTTGAGAATAATTAGTAGTATGTATAGGATAGGCAATAAAGTTAGGGATCATAGAGGAGAAGAAATTTTCCTAGCCTATCATGTGATTGTAACAAGCAAAGTCAAAATACTAAGTAAATTTAACAGTGAGAATAGATAAGGCAACATATGGACTAGAGGAATTGGAGATAAGTGTGCGCAGTAAAATTTCAAGTTCAATCAGAGAAGATTCTAAAGTAGACTTAGCAAGATCACATTTCCAACCAAAGACGGTAATTGTAACCATTCAAGTAACTAAGATAGATCAAGCAACCTCTGAATGTTCCATTTTAAAGAAAAGAAGCTTATAAAAGAGAATGAAAGATGAAAAATACTCCAACCAGATACTGTAGTTTGAACATAATAAGTCTCACATTAGAAAACAAATCAATGATTTGATCGTTGAATGATGTATTGAATGTTTCACACCTGCTGATCAAATTTCATCATGATCTAACAGTTAACGAATTTGCAAATGTTGATTTACCGAAACTGCCCTGTGCATATGTGAAAATAACTTTGAGGTGGATCTAAACTTGTGAGAAAGGATGACAACACTAATGCAAATAAAGGTTAACACTCTTTAAAAACTAACTTAATGTGAAAAATAATATTCTATGGCTCTGGCACCATGAAAGCTATCAGAGACAAGAGAGATGAATTAGAGAATGATTGAAAAATGTCATATATATTATTGATCTTAAGGGCACATTATATGCACGAAAAGAATAGACAATACAATAATGACTAATAATTATATAATAATATCAAATAATATTTTTTAATAATGATTGAGATATATACACAATAATGATCAAAGATGTTTAAAGAATATTATAGATAATAACAACTATTATGGTTATGCCAATAAATGTAACTTATTTATTAAACTGGGAGTTTTCTTTTTCTTTTTACTATTTGTTTCATAAGTTCATTGGTCGCATAATGATAGAAAATATCCTGTCTGAATTTTTCCTGAAGATGGCAAGGCCCAAACATTTTTTTTTCTTTTCTTTTTTTATGACTGTTTGACTGGGTTATATTTGAATATCATCGAACCTACATTAAAGGTTGTCGTATCGAACATTGAGCTGGGTTATGAAATTTATTTGGAGCTCAAAATAAATGAGTAAAACAGAGAACATTCTTGAACTTTATTTGCATTTGGGCTTTTTACCAAAACAATATGGATTTAAGCTTATTTTAAATTGGCCCACATAGTTGTAGCCATGTACCATTGTTATTGGTTCTTTTTTCTTTCAAACTTGGGCCGTTGATAGATCCGTAATTTATGTCACGCAAACTATATTTCTATTTGCACGCAGGAAAATAAAGGGAAAATAACAATAGTGAAATGAGGGCTTTTAAGCTGTAAATATAAAGTATAGAAGTCTGGACTGTAAAATTTTGAAATTTATGTTGTAAACAAGACCTTATTTTGTATTAATTGTCTTGGGTAAATTCTGGATTAATGAATTTAAATTTTAATCTTAGATTTAAAATCTTGCATTTAAATTCTGTGTATTTAAAATTCTTTACTTGAATAATATAAAAAACTTCAAATGTAGAATAAAAATGAGTTGAAATTTGAAATAGAAATGGAAGATTGAGAGTGACAAGTTTTTTTTTTTTAATTTTTCAATCAATAAAAGATGAAGGACAAAAGATAAAAGAAGAAGCAAGAGTAATAAAGGGATCAATGGTGAAAATGCAAAGAAGATGAAATGGTCAAAGTGAATAGTAACTGAAATTTAAAATAACTATTATATAGAGAAAATTGGAAATTAGTAAGAAAGTTATAAAACAATGTGAATTTAAATTAAATTTAAATTCATGAGCTTTTATGTGTTAAATGAGAGATTTGGCTAAAATTTAAATTCAAATCTCCATACATCTAAACGTAGCGTTGCACATATTTAATTGTCATTCTCTTAAAATAAAATTACATTGCATCTCTCCCGCACGGATCAAACACGGCTTCCCACTGTTAGATGAGCCTCCTAAGCTCTCACGGCACGGTGTCATCAATCAAACAGGGAATGAGATAAAAATATAAGTGGGGTAAGACACACAAGTTGTTGATTTAGCCTTTTTTTTTTTTTTTAATGAGCACTCACTGTTCTGACCTTGCCTCATTTTAATTGTAAGAACTTAATAAGACCCAAATTTATCTGAAACAAGGCATGACAAGTACTACAAGGATGAATGTCCTTGCCCACTTACATTGTTGCATCTTAAGATTCAAACTTAAAACCTTCAGTTAGCTAATAACAACTCTTACCGACTGATATATGTTAGAATATTAGGGTATTAATATGTTATTAGTGTTAATTACAATAGTTAGTTGTAGACCTTAAGCTCTATATAAAAGGTGCTATATTATGTTTAGAAGTTAGGAGGTTAAAATCTTACTTCAAGAAGGTGGTTAACTTGGATATCAACTCATGATTATTAGTTCTCAAATGGGCTGTGTTCATCATCCAATTGGATTGATTAGTTTTGTAATCTTTCAAGTGAATAAATATTTTATAATCATTGTTGTTAATTAATGAAAAGTTTTCATAAATATTCTTTTCCTCTTTCTCGACAATCCAAGCCCTCGTGGTTACAAGTTGATTTAGTTTTTTGGATGAGAAGTTATAATGAAATTAAGTTTTACACAATTTTTATTTATTTATTTATATATGTATGTGTAAATGAACGAACGTATCAAGAAATGTGGGGATTGATTGACCATTTGATTGGCGCGCACAAGACAAATTGTTATTGGCCTTGCATTTCTAGAGATAAGGTGGACGTGCACGCGCACGCTCTTTACGCTACGACGACTTTTTGATGAGCCATGAATAGAGTTGCCCAAAATGAAAAAGAACCATGAATAGGAAATTGAATAGAAAAAAAAAATGTATGAAATTAAGTTTTAATAAATGTGCTGAAAGGCCAAATTCGCCATTAAACTGATCAAGACGTTCAAAGATTAATAGATAAATCATATTCAAACCATTATCAAATTAATCGTAAATAAAACAATTTATTAAATCAATCAAGACATTAGTTAAACAATTTCAAAACCGTGTGAATAGTTAGGCCAATGAGGAGGTCACCTTAGGCCTCTAAAAATATTTATTTATATTCTATACAATGGGTCATTATTTTTTTCATTAAGCATTAATGTTAACTATATTTTTTATTTGAAAATGAGAGTTTTGTTTAAAAAGAAAAAACACTAGTTATGAACTCATATATCAGCCATATCATGTATGCTTATTCTTCTTTTACTTTTTATTTGAAATTGTGATTGCTTTAATTTTTTTATAACATTTTAAGCGGCAAAAATATTAAATAAAAAATTTGAATCTGGTTTTAATAAATTAAAAAAAATGAAAATAGATTAATGACAACATATTAGACCCCTAGTTCAACCGGTGGATTACTTTAATTTTCATACTATAGTTTTATAAAAGCATGCTTGGATTGTTCGAAAAGCAATGAATAGAATCGTGTTATTATTTTTGTATTTGGTATGAAAGTTTTAATGATGACATGAAAGTCTTGAAATAGGGAAAGACTAGGGTGGCTTGACCAAAAAAAATAGGGGGAGGGAGGCTGACGGAATGGTGATGATAGATATGGAGAGATATATGCCCGCCATGGGAGATTAATTTTGTGGGCATTTTGCTCGTGCTTGAGGGCATTATAGTCCAAAAAATAGCATTTCTTACAATTCATAATCCACAAACCCTTTAAAAACAACATGTATTCACAATTTATGATCATGTTTGGATTAATGGATTTAAACTAACTTTTAAATCTAAAATTATATATTTAAAATTCATGTATAAAAAATTATTTGTTTGGATAATGAAAAAAATTTTAAAAAATAATATATAAGATATACAAGTTGAAGTTTGGAGCAAAATGAAAGTTTGGGAGTAATGTGTTTACATTTATTTTTTTAATTGATTAGAAACAAAAACAAGAGATGATAAAAGATGCGAGAATGACAGCCACTAATAATAAAAATAAGAAGAAAATGAAAAGGTTGGAAGGATTAGAATTTCAAATAATTATAGTATAAAAAAATTAACTTGTAAAGAAATTATAATAATAAATATATTTGGATTTATATCAAATCCAAATCCAGATAAGGGATCTTTCCCAAAACTAAATTTCCATTAATCAAAACGCATCATGAGTGTATTCGGTTAATTGTGCATTGAAAATCAACAAAACCATAATTTTGGTGGAAACATGTTTTGAAAGTTTTCAGCATGGCAGCCATGTCTTCATTCTTTTCATATAAATGAGTGCTATATTATAAAACATTATTATAATTGAGATAAATTATTAAATAAAGTAAATATAAAAAATGTAATTTCAAGTGTTATTAACTAGTTTTATTAGATGGCGTGTAGTTAATTAAAAATACCTCATAATAATAAACGGAAGGAGTATGTGTCGTGCTTGCAAGTTACAACCACCAATGAATATCTTTTCCATCAAGGCATGCCGGTTTTTAATAATAACAATTTTGTAATTACTCGTTCTATTTATATTAATAATTAATATACCACTTGTAATGTGTTTTATTAGGATTAAAAAAACCTTTAAAATTTATTAAATTTATCTAAAAATGTAATAAATTTTTCACTTTATTTCTATTAAATATACATGCTTTAATAATATATTTTCTCTTATCAACATTTAATATTAAATAAAAGAAGAAAATTGTCATAAAAATTTAATAATATAATTTATAAATATGACAAAGAATTATTCTTTCTACCTTATAAATAGGACCTAAGAGAGTATATATGCAATTCCTCCATTCAGTTCTTATTATAAAGCAACCTTTAAAAGCTTTTTTTTCCCTTAACGTAATACAAAGTTAGAATAACTAATACTCTTTCTATCTCAAATTATAAGAAATTTTTGTGAGTATTAATGTTCCAAAATATAAAATTTGATAAAAAAAAAGGTCTCATTAGTTATGCTTTTTTGTTCCAAAATTACCTTTATCATTATATTTCCTTTCTTTAATATTCTTTCAATAAATAAAGTATTAAACTAAATACAATTTTTAAAGTTTATATTTTTTTAAAAAAATAAAGTTGTTAAGTGTATTTAATGAGTTTTATTAAAATGTATGATTTTGTCTAAAAATATATTATAATTTCAGACGAAGAATGCTTCTTTCAATTTACCGCTTACTATTTATTATTGTTTGAATTCTTAAACAACAATTTATTATAATTATTAAAAGTAAAGAAGAGAAAAATTAAAAATTTACCTATTTCTTTAACAATTTTAAAGATATAACTATCATATTTTTTTAACAAGTCTGAAGTTAATGAAATTTTCCTTGCATTAAAAATAAGAGGAATTACAAATTCATTTTAACATATCCAAATGTACTATACTATTACTCTTTCTATCTTAAATTATAAGATATTTTTAGATAAAATACACTTATTAATAAAATTTATTAAATACACTTTATAAATTTATTTTACAAAGTAAAAATATAAATTTCCAAAAAATCTATTCATTTAATGGTACTCTATTTATTAAAGAATATTAAAGAGGAAGAATGTAATGAAAAGAATAATATTGAATAAGTATTATTAATAAAAATTTATTTTTATCAAAATATTACTTTTTAAAAAATATTCTACAACTAGAGATTACTTAGGGAAATTGATGAGAATAGAATAGAAGTGATATTTTAATGATTTCAATTCAATCCAAAAAAAAAAAGACAAATAGTGTTATAAAATTTTAAAATATTTTTTAAAATTTGCATTATATCTTCTCTCATAATTAATGAGTCTAAATATAAATAATATTGTAAAAATGTGATAAATATCCTACCAAGTGCCTTATGTTCATCACTAACAAATTCCTTTAGACCAAGCAAACTTTTAAAAAATATCATATACTATAATTTGAAAGAAGTACTCCCTCTATTTAAAAATATAAGGTATTTTTTGAGGAGTTGAATGTTTAAAAATATAAGGTATTTTTAGTCTTTTGAGGTGTAATCATTGCCTTTTTTTAAAAATGTCCCCATTAATAATAAATTTATATTTATTGTAGAGTGATAATAGGGGTAAATATAAAAAAATAAAATTAATTTAAAAATAAATAATTATTTTATTGATGGTGAGATTTGTTTAAAAATATATTATATTTTTAAACAAATGAGTTCATTTTTCATTATGGCCCACACCCCATATTGTTTAATGTGGACTCCACAACCATACCTTTTCAAACTATATAAATTTTAAAAAATAAAAAAGTCAAAACGGTACTGTAAAACTATAGTCCCATTTCTCGCTGCAATTACAATAGGTAAAGATTTTAAAATAACGGAGGTATATAGAAATGTTAATTAATTAACGTTGTCATGAAAATGGACAGTCCCCACCGCTGTCTGGCGGATGTTCGGATGGCAAAAAGGCATCATCACATGATGAGGCCTGTTCCCGCCGTAACCAATTAATTCTATACAACGCGATTAATTTCAAACATTCATTGAGTGCTTATCAACTTTTTTTCCTAAGATAAGACCCCTCATTATTATCAGCCTAAGCCTACCCCATCCGTCACCACTACAACTGGAATCAAAGCCTTAAATTCATCTAACTTTTCGTCAATTGAACCAACTGTACAATTGAGGTCTCATAGATGAACAGTTGAGAAAGTTGTCTATTTGACTTTAGTTTCTAATAGATCCAAAAGTTAACTATGGTCGTGTCCTGAAACATTTTGAAATTATCTCTGAAGAAAATCGTTCCTCATTTTTCGTTTATAACCTTGATTCCCCTGCTTGACGATGACCAACAACAAGTAATTTGTAATTCACCTCCCAATCTTTAAATTAGATGATGAATTATTTGAAAGTTCGATGGTGTGTTTGTATTTCCATAAGAAAAAAAATTAATTAATATAATCAATTTTAAATATAATTATTATATTATGTGTTATATAATTGATTAAAATATAGATTCTAACCATAATTGAAAAGTAAAATTAAAAAATAGGTAAAATCATGGTTTTATCAAAATATATTCAAACACAAACACTTTTGACAAACATTAAAATTAATTATGAACTCAGAATTATAGTTTTTTTCATTAAAATATTCAGATACCTATTATAGATGCTAAAATTAATAACAAACTAAAAATCATATTTTTTTTAAAATATACAAATATATTTATACATGTCAAAATCAATTATGAATTTAAAATTACAGTTATCTCATTCATTACTATTACCAGCCTACTTTTTAATTCATCTTTTCAATTATATTTCCATAAAAATCTGAAAAAAATCATATAAATTATATTTTATTATGATTTTGGCATATATAAAGTGTTTGAATATTTTAAAAAAATTCATATTTTTAAATTTATAATTAATTTTTAACATGTAATAGGATGTTTTGATATTTTTAAAAAATGCTTGGATCTTTAGATTTCTGTACACGTTAAGAAAGCCTCTAAACAGGCTGGAAAATATAAAAGTCATAATTTACACTAACAGGGAGTCAATCACAGTGTCAGCCAGAGCCTTCCAAGTTATAATATTTTCCTTCTTCTAGTTAACCAATAAACTTCAGTTACACACTGGAAGTTTATTCGTAGGTTTATTTTTGTACGTTATATTAATTTAGATATTAGTAATAATTGCTTTTTATTTTTTTTTGGTACACTAATAATTGCCTTTTATTAAGAACAATATTGACAGGTTCCGAGTATCTGTCCCATAACACTGGAAGTGTTCATTTGAAAGATTGAGTCGCGTGAAAACTGAAAGCTTTCCAGCAACTTCACGGATACCATTCGTCCAGAAGGTGGACCCTCACCACTACATCAAAACGGTGCCGCAAACTCCACTCCACGTCATCCCTAAAAAAAAAAAAGGTATAAAACTAATAAATGGCTAAGGGGGCCATCGTTTTGGGAAAAATAATATTCAAATTATTTTTAATTATATATATAATAATATAATTACTCGAAATCTCATAATTCTAGTAAAGGTTTTAGAAACTTTTTTATCATTAATAAATTTATATAAATAATAACTTTACAAATATTTTAAGGATAACTTTAACATATTTATTTAATGTGATTGTATATCTCAATAATTAAACTTTATATTGTAAAATAAATTGATTTAATTTTTTTGATTAGTTGAACCCAAACGCCACTCAAAAGCTGCTCTTGTTATTCTAAGAAACATTTATGATAAAATATTTTATTGAAACTTTACATAATTATATTTCTACAAACTAAATGGAGCTAAAGATTTCATATACGACCCTTTTAGGTGAAAGAACTACGTGGAATGAGCTGCTCCTTATTTAGATTAGATTATTTGATAATATCAAATATCATATGATTAGTAAGAAAATATTATGTTACACAATATAACTTATTACAAATTGGTGCATTGTAAAAGAGATATCATTATATATAATTTTTATATTTTAGAAAGAGTTAAAAGGCTTGGTTGTCCCAAATATATTTTTACATAAGCACTAGTCAATGTCACCGTAGAGTCTAAATTGGTGCAATATTGTCTCTGAAATGTAGAAATTGTAAATATGTCCCTCCGTTAAACTTCTTGTAATTTGAGAACTAGTGGAACCCATAAACAGTCATTAGATTGGGTTAAAAAATAGAGATTTACATATAAATTTTTCTCCATAAAAAAACAATATCAATTAAATCTTCCAAATTTCATTAACTATGGACAAATGCTAATGAATTAGTGTCATTCCTTACCCGGAGACCAACCCCTTTGACGGACTAGATACCGAACAATTATTGGATTGCCGTCACTGGTGGAAGGCAATTAAATTATTAGAAAATATTTTTTTAATAACACTTTATTAAATTTTAATACTTAAATATTTGATAACTTGAATATCGTTATTATTTATAAGTTTTCCTGTGAATTTTACAAGTCAATTTCTATATTTTATGAGTGAATGTGTATTTGTTTTTTTTAATTCTAGTTAATTAAAGGAAAATATCAATCAAGGACTGTATGTTTCCAGTGGATTACAATTTTAAGTGAAAATCTGTAGCAATCCTATTAATGATTTGTTTCTTCTTATATTCAAAGAATCAATAGTAACGCGATGGAGAGGGTTCATAATTAAGACCGAAATTAATGAACGCATCTTGAGATGTTCAGTTTAACTAGATTTCTCCCTTGTGCGATGCAGGGAAGATTTCATCACATGTTTAGTTTGAAAATGCTAATCTCTTATATATGAAGAGAAAAATTAATTGAATTTATAATGTAGATATAAGATTAATTTACTATAATAAATTAAATGAATTATAAAATATTCAATCAGTTTGAGTATCTTTTATCTAAATTGGATCACAAAAATTCTTTTATCAACACATTATTCTAATACTATTTTATTATCATTTCCAAACAGACAAAACAAATATAAAGCTGTGTTAAAAAAAAAAAAACACTATATGTCTTGTACCATTTCCCCAATTCTCTACCCAACCCTTAAGGCTCTCATCATTTTATTGTGTTCTTGCATGTTCAAATCAATCAACAACAAATTGACCATTTATATTATCTATAGCATAACTATGCATCATGCTGACTTGAATCTATACTTTATCTCTTCTTAATTAGAAGTCTCTTGGATCCATAAATTCCTACTAACACTTCGTATCTTATCTTTAACACCTGTACATAAATTGCAATGGACCTTATTAGCTCACATATCTACATCAATTAGACAATATACCAAGTTGATCAATAATTATAATAATGCTCGCCTATAGTTGATTGACCTTTATGCACTCCCAAACATGCTTCAAAGTGAAGAATTTTCATCCAAGTAGTGCGAAATAAGTTAGCAAGTGTATCTAATTCTACCTCTGCATGACTATATATCTTTGGAAATGGCTATTCTAAAAAAATAGTAATGGCTATTACCACCCGATTATCATAATTCAAACATCCAAGAAGCCATCAGGTTCTTGGCACAGCCTAAACAGAACCATAGAGCAATTTGATCTAGACATAAACAGAACTACTACTTTAAGAGAAGCAAAAGAATCACAACTATGACATATTGACATTGTCACAAAGAAATGCACCTTGGCAATGAAATCAATAGAACCCATACTATGACAAAATCATGTTGCCAAAAAGGTTTTAACAATGCTCAAGCGACCACTCTAGATCCAACGCAACGGCCACTCAAAAGGATGGAAAGCTATAGGGCTACTGATGACAGTTGGTGATGGTGAAAGGATCAACATGTTATAATTTAACTGTACCTAAAAAAATATTGGTTTTGCTAAAAGTATCAATAGTAAAAAACCACATGTTGGTTCTATCATTGAGCAAATGGATGAAACAGTTACAGCAGTAAAGCAATTAATTTATTAGAAATGGAACTTCTATTATAAGAGTTTCTAAATGAATATATAAATTAGAAAGTAGAAGATCTACAACCTTCGAGCGTTCATAATGAGAATATAAGTGAAGAAAATAGGTCAATTGCATTCTTCTATTCTAAAGCCTCCTATATACCTTGTACACTGATAAGAGAGTGAAAAGGGAAGTATAAATTCTCCAAGAATAGTTCCAAAAGATTTTTTTTAGAGATATAGATAGTTTAGCTCATTACTAATTAATTTTTGAAAGTTGATTCAAGTTATAAACTATGAAACTATTTCCTCCGTATAGTATCAAAATATGAAAAATGGCTTTTCCGCTATTACTGTAATCACCGCATCACTAACCTTAAAACCAACTTTGTCATCAAGAAAAGCGTGCCAATCAGCCTTTATTTTCTTTCAAAGGCACCTAATCATGAGGTCTGAAAGTGTTCAGGCAATAAAAATCAATATACAGAATAAAGATATTGGATAGCAATCTAAAAACCAAAAAAAAAAATCGTAAAGGGAAAATGCAAAAGGACACATAACTCATATCTTTGGTCTCGAGATGCAGGGCTCAACATCAGCAAGATAGGATGAATAAACTATTTCTTGTTGAGGCTGAATTGAAGAAAAGCATAACATAGGATACCTTAAGCACATATGGACATTATTCTAGGAAAACATGAAAAATTTAGATGCAAACTAGAATAGATGACATTATAGTAATATTACCTCATTATAAGTCAACAAACATTTTGTTTGCCTTGAGATATGCATCTATCATTGCAACATCCTATTTTTCTTGACCCGTCATAATTA
Organism: Prosopis cineraria; assembly: GCF_029017545.1. Classification (NCBI taxonomy): domain Eukaryota; kingdom Viridiplantae; phylum Streptophyta; class Magnoliopsida; order Fabales; family Fabaceae; genus Prosopis; species Prosopis cineraria. The sequence continues at coordinate 9,932,258 of NW_026555334.1, read as the reverse complement.
GTAAATTAATATTTTAAGTTACAAATCTAAATATAAATTGAGGTTTAGAAACAATAATTTTTTAGATGAAGGAAGAAAATAATAGCATAAATGAGATTAAATAGAAATAATTAAATTTTCATCTCACTAAAGAGATCATAATTATTTAATATTATGAAAATTATACTTGGGTAAAATATATATAAGTAAAGCTAAATACTTTAGATTTTTAAGAGTCTTGAAAAATTATAGTTACATTATGCAAGGGATTTTCAAGTCTTCCCAAAATCAAAACTATTATATAAGAGTAAGGACAAACTTTAAATCGGAAGAGGAAATGAGAAAAAAGAAAATTGTTATTACATTTATTTAAAAGAAAAAAGACTGGCTGATGGGCCCACATGCATGTCCAAATAATCCTCTCACACACTGTAGTTTATTTGCTGAAAATCACTCCCTTATTCATCCATTGTGTGCACCAAAGGGAGAGAGAGACGGGAGTGCGATTGAGGAAGGGGGGGGGGGAGAGAGACGTCAAGAGGACAGAATAAGAAGAAGAATGAAGGGCGAAAAAAAAAACAAGAAGAGGAAGGAAGAATTAGCACCGTTACGAAAAATACTTTTTAAATTGCTTAAAAAAGCTTATCAAAATTGGATTTAAAACTAGTTTAGATAAGGGTGGTTTAAAAAGAGTGAGACTTTCTAAAGTGATTGTGTAACTGGTTTAGAAGGTTTATAAAATAACTTTCTAAACCAGTTTGTTATCTGGTTTAAAAAATGTACTTTCTAAACCAGTTTTATACACTAAATTGATTTAGAAAAGTCTTGTTCTAAAATAGTTATTACGTTAATTGGTTTAATATGTATACTTTCTAAACCGATTGAGGTAAAAATCGGTTTAGAAATCACTGCATACTAAACCAGTCTTGACTTTAACCGGTTTAAAAAGTGCTCTTTTTTAATACTTTTGTTTGTTTTATCTTGAACCCGCTATTTGTAGGGCAAAATTTTTAGTAACTTGCAAATAAAAACCAGCCAGTCTAATCCAGTATAATGTAGGAATCAAATAACTAATATAAATGAATCAATTGAAATAATATCTAATTCAAATATGTAATTCAAATAACCCTAAATATTATATGTACAATTCCATGAAACTAATCAAACTATATAAAAAATATTATAAAAAACTATGTGCTACCCTATATGAAGCTTTATGAAAAACTCCATCCACCATTGCTTGACCTCATCAATGTCCTCCTCGAGGAATGGTTCAGCAAGCTTGAACATCTAAAAGGAAACCAAAGTATTAGTGAATTGCAAAGGAAAATAAAAGGAAAACTAAATGGATTAAAAAAAACCAAACTAATACATTTACCTTATAGATGAATGAAGTCACACCATGCTTGATGATGTTGAAAATGTGCCACATGACATATAAGCCATATAATTGAGACTTCTTCGACTGTCTACGACTCTGTAAATGAACAATAAAACTAGTATTTTTAAAATTAAGTAGGTTAATCTCTAAAAAAATATACTATTACCTTAGGCATGATCCATATAGGGTCTTTAATCTTATAAGTGTGCTTCCCCAACTCGGCATGTCAGTATGTCCTCATGACCCTTTCAATAAAATTACAAAGTCAACAACCATTAATTAAACATGATAAATGATGCTTTATAATGAAAGGATACTTACTGATCTACCATCTTCTTCAAATTCTTCCCCATTTTATAAGTGAAAGGGAGCATAAGAAGAGGACAGTATTGCTCTTCACAATAAGGAGTGCCAACTGCCAATAGCCATTGTAGAAAAACATTAATGAAAGTTAAAGAAAGCAAATTCAAAGTATAATTATATGAAAGATAAAGTTTTTCTTACTCATGGATATATGGTGCAATGTAGCACTCCTTCCCTTCAGAGAACCTTTAAGGTATATATTCATGTCTCAGCTTAGGAGTGTTTCCTAAACTCGTGGGTGTGAATCGGGCAAAGTAATCCAAACTTATGATCTTTTCTTGATAACACCAAATCACAATGGATATACCTATAATATTAGATGCAAGTTAGTTGAACTGTTTAATTATACTAATTTAAGATAGGATACTTATATTAACCACAATTGCATATGTGATAAGGTGAGCTGATCATTATTCAACATCTGTATCAAGTCCTTCCTCTCAACCCACAATTCAATTTTATCTAGTAACAATATCCTAAGCATTTGATCAGCAATAATCAAGATTATACATAATTTTAGCTATAGTTCAAGCATTAATAATGTTAAACTATGATACTGGCAAAAAAATAAGCAACTTAAACTATGATCAAGAGCAAGTTAAAATAAAATTTGTATTCAGCCATCAACTAACCTAGCAACACCAACAAATTAGATGGTAAAAATTATAAAAAAATGAAAAATACCTTGAAGTAGAATGATGAAGCTTAAAGCTTGAAGCAGCATACCCACATGAGGAAGGAGAGAGTCTAGAAATTGTAGCAAGTAGAAAATGAAAGCTTAAGCTTCCTACCTAGAAATTGTAGCAACCAAGCAAGAGAATTAGAATAAAACTTCAAAATAATTAAAGCAACAATACAGAAATCAAATGGGAGCTTCAGGAATGAGATGAAAGTGATTAAAAACTAAATACTTGATTGTAAACTCGAAGAACCCAGAATCATGAACACAAGCTCCAGGAAGATGAACGAACCACGGGAATGCAAAACCTAAAAATACCCAAGTGAATCTAAAAGACGATCCGAAACTACATGGATGAAGAGAACCCTAAACCAGTGACGGAAGGCGAAGAGAACACTAACCCAATCTCAAGGAAGGTGAACAAAGTGAGGATGATCGATTTAGGGGAGGAGAATCTCTGGTATAGGGGAGGAGATACTTGTAAGCAAATGGTCATGAAGGGAAATTTTAAATAGAGTTGAACAACGAGCGAGAGGACAGTACTTTATGAAGACCTTTCTAAACCAGTTACAATACAATAACCAGTTTAGAAAGTAATTAAAAATATATTTTTTTAATTATATATCACTTTTTAAACCGGTTATTAATAATAACCAATTTAAATATTAATAAGAAAATTTATTTTTTAGAAAATATTAAAACTTTCTAAACCAATTATTCATAAATCTGATTTAGAAATAATTTAAATTGAATTATTTTTTTCAGAAACATTTTCTAAACCAGTTAAATAAATGACTGGTGTAGAAAGTGTTTTTAACACCAGGTGCTCTTACAACTAGTTTAGAAAGGGCTATGAGATGCTATTTTAATTACAATACTGCCATTGTCTCTATTTTCTAAACTGGTTTAGTAGGACCTGATTTAGAAAGTAAGCCTTAGACAATTAATTTTTCACTAGTATAGGCAACTGCAAGTGGAAATGACTCATCAAGATGAAGCTTTCTCTTTAATCTCTTGTTACTTTCTACAAGTTTTATTGGAGGTTTTTTCTATTCTAGTTGAATGAAAACTTGAGGTTGGAAGATTGATATGTTCAAGTTAATTAGCAGTTGATTTATAATTTGGGAGTTGAATAAGGTTTGAAAGTTGGTTTAATAATGTTGACGGTTGATATTTTGACATTTTAGCTCAAGCCCAAAACTGAAAAAAATGAATTTTGAATTTTTGAGTTGGTTATTAATTTAAACTTTGATAATTGGTTATGGGTAGCTTAGAAACAGCTGTTAAAAATTGATTTTGGGTTTAAATCAGAAGTTTGAGAGATTTTTCTATTTATGGATTAATTAATACAAATTTTTGGAATATTTTTTATGTGAGCAATTTGGACAATATTTGTCTAAGAAATTATTTCACTTAAGAACTCTATTAATAAGGATGTTATGTTTAAATTTTCATGGAAATTAAATTTGATTTGAGTCCTGTTAACTACTCAAGATTCTTAGTCTTAAAAAAAAGCTTTTTGGCATAATTGTTAAAATGGAAACTGTTAAGTTTTCATGTAGTTTTTGAAGATATCTGGGAATAAATAAAAGGTTATGAGATGATTAAAATTATAAAATTTATTGGTTACACTTGAATTTTGTGCGCACGCGTGTGTAATTGAAAATATAATGATAAAGTTTAAAGTTTAGCATTTTACAGGTTAACTGTGAGTTAAGAAATTTTTGATATTTTGTATAATTGGAGGATTTAATGATAAATTGAGGTTTTCAATGAGTGATGGAGCTAAGAAAATGTTTGATTTATGATTAAAATGAAGAATTTGAGAATTTGATATGAGAATTGGGAATTTTAGTTTAATTACCCCTTGTATTATTAATTTTATTGACCATTAATGAATATGGTTATGTTTTATCAAACTTTGAGAAAGGGAAATTTGGAGTTATGAGCAATTGAAAATTGAATTCGATTGTTGAAAGTTTAATTGGGTTGATAAGGCTAAATGATGATAAGGATTAGATATGATATGAAACCAAAGGATAATAATTGGGACTTTAAGCTTATGTATTAGCTCAACTATCTCTTGAGAAATTGTACACTAATGATTATTCATTATTTATATAGCCCATGTAGACTTATTTTGTTTACAGTCTTAAGCACGGGATTCTCAATCATTCTGGTACTTTTATTAGCTTTGGCAAGAGGTAATCACTTCCTACTTATTATATATGCTAGTGCGTGTTTGTGAGTTATTTTTGAAATATATAATTTGATAAGTATTATTGAAAAGTTACTTTAATCAGCAGCATATTGTTCAGGTACCATTTGATTTGTTCCAATTTGAACTAAGTATCAACTAGCAGACTTATTTACAAAATCCTTTCATCTAAGCTGCTTCCATTTCTTAGTAGACAAATTCAAGTTACTCTCTATTAAATCATCTTAAGTATGAGGGGAGATATTATCTAGAATATTCTTTAAAGGGAAAATTTCACAGAGGGGCCTTTAACCGAAGATAATAAAAAAGAAGGCACCAAACTTTTTGATATATCACTACACGGCTAGGGCTTTGATATGAAATTAATTTTGAAAGTCAAATGACAAAGTTGCCCTTAAAACTGCCAAGAAGAAAAACATCTTGCATACACATTTACTTGGAAGTTTTGAAGCACGTAAATGAGGCACCAAGTAGCAAGATTGACAAAGTTTATCAACAAAGCCTCTATTGTTGAACTAGTTATCCAAGAATCTTCGTTGAAGGAGTGACCACCAAGTCGGCCGCTACCTCTAACCTCATAGCTTTTTTTAGTCGGGGTTCTTCCTCTAACCACCAATTGCTATGTGTAGTGAAACCCCAACTGTTTGAGAATGAGGAAGAATTTGAGAAGGATGTTAAATGGGCACAAGTTAATCTCTAAACTGATATGTGCGTTACATTAATATGTCGACTTTCTATTGTTATAGCTTCTTTCAGTTTTTTAAGCAATTTGAACAAAACTATTTGCTTATGTAGGAGATCTTGCAGGGTTCACATCATTGAGTGGTTGAAACTATAAGATAACTCTCCCTTTTATGAAGATGGATATACAAGTCCATCCTATTCTAATGAGGACGTTTGCAACATTAAAGTTGAATTGTTGTAATAGCCTGTCAGTCATGAGAAGAATTCCAAATGTGATGTTGTGCTGCAACTTCTTAGAAGTGACAATGTCAGGAAGAGGCAAAGATGAATTAACGTTAGTGTTATTTTGACATGTTATTATTGTCATGCAATTGCTTGGAATTTATCTTATATATACATACATATATATATATATATATGAAGAAGTCATTGGATGGGAACGAATTTAGTTATTTATGTTCTTTTGCAATTGTCTTTAACAGGAAAAACAAAGTATAAAGATGTACTCCCATGTCAACTTAGGGTAGTGTAATGAACAAGTTATATAAGAAAACTGACAAAATTTTATAGGTTAATGAACTACACACAGTAGCATAATGAACAAGTCATCCTTACTTAAAACCAGTCATTATGAGCACTTGGAATTTTTGAAGTCAGTGTTGTAAAGAACAAATAAGGTAGGGCCATAAACATTATGTTGTGAGGAAATGAACCACACAAAGTATGGTTCAAAACAAGTCATCGAAACATGAAATCGACATATACTTTGGAATTTTTGAAGCCAATATCATAGAGAACAAGTTAGGTGAGGAAATTAATATGATATGTAGAGTAAATGAACCACAAATAGTAGGTGATGAACAAGTCATCTGAAAGATTTATAAACTAGTGTTCAAAACCAAACTCACACTGGTATTTTGATTTCGTATCGATATGTTTTACACAGAATTTTCTAAAGCCAATGTCATATCAAACAAGTCAAGTAAGAAAATTAACATGATACGTAGAGTAAATGAACCACAAACAATAAGGTGACGATTAAGTCACCTAAAAGATTTATAAATCAGTATTTAAAACCAAACTCATACCAGTATGTTGATTTCACACAAGTATGTTTTTAACATACCGATATTATTGAGGCTATTATGAAAGCCATAATAATATGGGTATGTCTTACTTATATTGGTATGTATTGTGTATACCAGTATCAAATCAACATACTGGTATGATTAAGGCTATTATAGAAGCCACAATCATACTGGTATGTCCTAACTATACCAGTATGTATTATAAATATCGGTATTAAATACACATATTGATATGCTTGAGACTGTTATAGATGCCACAATCATACCGGTATGGCATGATTATATCAGTATGTATTATATACACTGATATCAATACATATTACCGGTATGATTAAGGCTATTATCGATAGATAAGAAACCCACACTCAAACCAATATAATTGGTACATATTGGAATGAAAATTACATAGTGGTATATTAGTGACATATTGGTATGTAAGGTAAGTTTTCTTTGTCTTCATCTTTTAATCACAACCGTTCATTTTAAATTTACATCCAACGGCTTCTTTTTCATACCAGTATATGGGTAACATCTCGGTATGAAAAAATCTGCTATAATAGATGACTTTGTCTCATTCTTACCCCTATGTCAAGAACTTACTAGTGCGAAACTAAGATCACCTCAACTTGTTAGTTACCATCTCATTGCCAAATCCAATTTTCCTCTATGATTATCTACTAAAGACAGGTTGGAAGGTGAGAAAGACATGTCTTAGCCCGATTATATCTACTCTTGTTCGCAACCCCAAATCAACTATATTTTCATAGAGATTGAAGAACAAAATCATATTACACTTTAGTTAACTTACCAAGTAGTTATGATCTTGGAAAAGGCGAGAGAGAAGGGGAATGAGAAGAACAGAGCATTCTCGTGCTTCGTCTCTTCCACCGCAAGCTTTCAACTTTTCTTTTTTCTCTTCAATGAGGGCAACTTTATCATTTAGCTTTTCAGATTAATATCATATAAAATGAGAACCCAAAGCTTGCGGTGAGATATAAAAAATTTAAGGATCTTTTTTTTCATTATGTTCGGTCGGGAGGTCCTGACTGAAATTTTTCCTTTCTTTAAATATATTTTATCAGTATTATATATATATATATATATATCACAATCATTATTAAAAGATATTATTTAATATTATTGAGTCATTATTAGTTATTAGTATGTCGTCTATTTCTTAATATATATATATATATAATATACCTTTTACATCAATAATAAATACGATTTTTTTAATTTTTTTTATTTATCTTTCTCATTTATAATAGCTTTAAAAACCGAAAATAAAAAATCACTATGAACATAACAGGTGACGTGTTTGACGGGAGCCCAAAATCAGATAAAGGACAAATATTGACTTTGAATATTTTTAAATGTTATCCACAATTTTCTTCCACAATGCACATTGTTTCCCCACCATTTTGATGGTATCACTTTCTGCGTGGCGCCCACCCTTTGTATGGTCTGAATTAATTGCTGCTGCCTTGACTATCCGTTCCCATTTCCCACCCAGTGACTCCCATGGCCGGATTCTATGAAGGCGACTTTAGGCTGGTTGACTGACTATCTTTTTCTTTTTTATAAATTTTTTAAAAAATAATATATTTATATATGATCAAATCATAACAAATAAAATTAATAACAAAAATTTATTATAAATAAATTATTTATGAAAAATGCACATATATTCACTTAATTAGAAACAAACTATATAAGATTAAATATATAAAATTTTCTCATTTTTTAATACAAAATTATGAAAAACCGTATTATTAAAAGTGATCAAGATTCAAGACATGTGTAAATTTATAAAGATTCCACATCCTAAGTTAAATTATAAAAAAATCTTGATATCTAGATTGTTTGAATTGCTTTGCATAGTTAACCATATAGATATATTTTTCAAATATTATATGAAGCTTGAGAAATAAATTATCTTATTTTAGATTTGGCTTCTCCCTATTTAACTTTTTTCCGATATATCTCAACAGTTAGAAAAAAAAATTTGCTACAAAAGAAAGCAAAACAGTAAAAAAAAACTAAGACAAAGCAACCAAAAAATAAAAAACAGGCTATGGAGGCTGTAGAAGCTCCAAGATGTATGGCACCATCGGATCAATATGATAAAGATCAGGAGCTTCATTCAAAGATCTTTTAACAAGAGAGTCAGCTTCACCATTAAGCTCATGAGAAGTTTCACGTTTCCACCTCGTATAAGATCCATAGCAATAGCCGAATCACAATTGAGTATAATGGAACGCCTTCCACTCTCTCATGCACTTTTCATGCCAATATTAATTAAACAAGCCCATGATTCAGCAGACAAAGCATCCCCGTCTGTACCCTGAGCATCAAAGCTCTCAATGTTTATAAAATATTGATTGAGATGTGTGGTGGAAATAAAGGGAGAGGAATGCTGAATTGAGAGAAGCCATGTCTTATTATTTATGACTTGTGAATAATTCAAGTATTAAAAATTAAACAAGCATGAAAAATTCAAATTAACAAAATAATTGCTTACCTAAAAATAATTATGTAATTTATTTTGCTACTTACATGTACCTTTTATCAGAGACAATCCTGTGCAAGATATGATTGAACATTAAATGTGAGTACCTCAGTGATTTGGCAAAGAGAGAGGAGGGGAGAGAGAGAGTTTTAAATTACACTATACGATGTATAAAAATGGAAATAAAGAAGGTAGAAGGTGGGAAATGAAAAATATTTTCTGAATAAATTTGAAAGTAAAATTTTTTTTCTAAAATTTTTTCATATAAGACTGAAAGAGTATTACTGTGTGCATCTTTATGGTTCTTTTTATAATCTTATAGGGCACATCAGTTATTACTGTGTGCATCTTTATACTCTTGCCTCTATTAAAAATTGAGAATGTTATTAAATGTTATACTATGATATTTTACTTTAAAATATGTGTATGTATTTAATATGAGTAAAGTTAAAAATTTAATAAATTTTTAAATAAAGTTAATAAGGTTTAAGATTTTTTTATTTTAATAAAAATGTTAGATGTAGTTTATAAATAGGGGAAAAAATTGTGTGCACATTTATAATTTCACTTGACACAGAACTTGGTTTGATACGAATTGAGTCGTGCGTCAGCTTGATGCCAGAGAATTCCAATAACATAGTTTGAACTGAGTCAATCTGAGAATGTGCAATATAAGGGTAAATATATGAGAATCTCACTTAGGGTTGCCAGAGTACAAAATTTTGTATTTATGACACAACACAGTTTAAAAACTCTTTGTAGACCCAAGAGTTTAAATTGAAAATATGTTTTAATGAAAAAAGACAAATTTACCCTTGGATATTTTGTTATCAATTACAAGATATTGTGCTGAAAATTTATAAACATTATGCTGGGCATTCATGAACATTCTAATGTTGTTTCATTACATGCAACTTGTACATTTTAAATTAAACCATTTTCACAAGAACAACTGTACATTACATGATATTATGTTGAGATTTTATAGATATTGTATTGTGTATTATGGACATATATTGTTCTTTCATTTTGCACAACTTGTATTTTAAGTTAAACTATTTTTATTAAATCAATTGCACATTATAGGATATTTATGTTGAGAATATATGGATATTGTATTGTATATTTATGAAAAGAAAAAAATACATTTTTTTCTTATTAAAACATATTTCTACTCAAGGGCCTGCAAAAATTTTTAAAAATTATATTGGACTGTACATGCAAATTTCTATGCTCTAAGGGCCGTAAATGAGTTTTTCCTAAATATTTTGGAGAATAATCAATGCTAGTGGTTCGATTAAAAAAATTGTATAGTAACTCTATTTTTTATTTTATTCTATTGCAATATTTTTTTTTGTTAATTTAGATTTTTAACCTTACACGCGTTTTCAAAATATTTTTCCTCTTCATGGATTTGTTGAAACGCCGTCGTTTGGGCCCCTCCAAAGTCCACTAATGCAACGAACGGTCGTAAAGGCCCAGCGTCCGCTCGAGCATGTCGTTTGCACTTGGCAGCCACCGTTCTAGGAGATTGAGAAAGTCTTGCGTTTATATTGCCATTTGCCAGCTAGTTTTTTTTATTTTTTTATTTTTTTTACCTGGCGCTTTCCAATTTTGTTTTGAAAGCCAACAAATTAAGGCATTTAAAAAAATCACGATAAAAAATAAAAAATTATAATTAATATTTTGCGTAAAAATGACGACAAGAGAAGAAAAGATAAAAGATGGGACACAGGCATGGGGAAAAAAAAGACAATTAGATAATATTCATAGGGTATTTGACTTCTATAGGTTTAGTGGACATAATGAATTTTTAATGACTAGATCAGGCTAGTTCGACTGCATAAAAAAAAATAACTATTCATAGTATTTATAAATTCATCTGTTATTTATCGATTTTGTTTGTCCAAGCTTGCATTTTTTATGATGTTACGTATATACATATATAATGTGCATTCTACTTAAAATCAACTATATTAATATATTTATATATATCACTTTCATTTGATTTTATTTTTTGAGCATAAAAAATTTATATGCATACATAAATATATACACTAAAAAAAAGTACTCAAGTAATTTTTGTTCCTTTACTGTTGTATTGTTTTAGCAGTTGAGTTGAATCCTATGTGTTATTATAAACGTTGAATATCTGGCAATCTACTCTAACTGCAATTAAGGAAATTTCAATATAATAAAAAGGGCTAATTTTTCAAAATGTAACAAATTAAAGTTCAAATTCTTATTGAGAAATGAGCTTACATTTGGGAGAATTGCACTACAAACCCTGAAATTAGCATATTTGTATTAAATGCCCAATAAAATTTAAAATAATTCTATAGGTTTAAAGGCCTCTCTTGGAATCAAGTTTTTTGGTCAAAAGATGTAATTTTGTTATTCTACAAAATATTTGGCATATGCTTTGTTTTTTTCAGCTCAGTGTTGGTGGAAGAAATTAATCAATGTTGTACTCCTTTGTGATGAATAAAACACCTAATTTATGAAAGACCAAATTGAAATTTTATTTATTATTTAATACTAAAATTTTATATTTGTCACGAAATTCAAATTGATTTTCATTTGACTGCCAAATAAAAGTTTTTGTTTCTATTTTTACTTCCTCATGGCAAATCCCCGAATCACAATATGAATTCTACCACACTTCTTTGACTTTTTTTTGGCAACTAATACTTCTTTCATTTGTTCTTGAAGTGACTTAAGAGGGAAAAATACCAAAAAAAATATTACATTTATTAAACTCGAGAAAGAATTAAAGCCAACAAATCTTGAATAAGTGACATACTAGTAGTCATAGTCAACTATTTATTAAATATTGTAAATTTATTGGCCAAGTGGTGAACAATTGAGTCCCTATAAAACAAAATGTGAATTTATTTATTATATATATATATATATATATATATAAATATAACAAGTTAATTGAAAAATATGAAAGATAGCTCCGAAGTTATGGTCATTATTTAGCAACCAGCGTCTATAAAATTAACAAAATAATTTTTCTGGGAGTTCTTCACTCACCACGGAGGCATACATAGACCATAGGTTAGTGCATAGCAGTTATTTATTTATTTTGAAATAAAAAAAAAAAAAAAATAGAGAATATTGTTAAAAAAACAGAATATAGAATAAAAGCATGACAAAAATGGCGCATGCCAGAAGAAATAATAATTAGTATTATTGGCTAGCCGTGAATGAAGGTATCGCAGTTGGCAACTCTAGCATAGTTGGGGAATCTGAATCTGTTAGACATCGTTGCCATTATTTTCAAATATAGATTTTTCCATCACGTGCCATCCCTTTCTCGTACTACTAAAAGTTATTATTTTATTAGTAAATTCCATAGTTATTACATGGTTTATTTCTTTTTTCTTTTTTATGGTAAGCTTAAAGGTAGACTCCACCAACATAAGCAAATATTTCTCTCTGATTATTGAGAGCAATGATTAATTATCTCTCAATTATATTACTACGTACACTAATACAAGGGTTGAGATGATTTGAACCTCCAACTATACGTCAATTTTAGTTGGTTTGGGTTTTTTTTTTTTATGAAACAATTTACATATCATAGGTATCTAACCAATCAATTTTACATATCATTAAAATTTGTAGTCTTGTTATATGTTTGAAGCAAAATTAGGCAACCTTCTATATATATATATAAAGCAGGCTCGAGATGATTTCTAATTTATTTTAACCAATCTTGTTCCTGACTTCCTTTTCCAAATTAACATAATTTTTTGTTCCTATTTATAAATTATTTTAACATATTTTATTAAAATCAAGAAAAAAAAACTCAAATCTCATTAACTTTATTTAAAAATTTATAAATTTTTTAACTTTATACTTATTAAATATACATATCTTGATAATATATTTTCTCTTTCTAATATTGAATGAAAGATAAAAAGAAAATAAATATTTTTATTATATCACACATCACACCCTTTAATTTATTACCACATGAGCTTAGTTTTTATTATACGTTTAAAGGGTGAAAGGCCCCCCGGGAAAAAAAAAAAAAAGATTTTCTAAAAAGGTGATTAACATCATGGATTAAAGAATTACCTTTTCATCAGAGATCTATAATTTTTTCTGCTATATACTAATATAGAATAGTTATAGAGCTTATATACAATGATTGCGGTGCATTTTGATTCCTTTTAATCATTTGTTATAAGCTAAGAGAGTTGGAAAAGGTTATGAATCAAGTTTGATGTAGCAATAAAATAGTGGTAAAATGAGTCAAAATATTTTACTGTCACTGAATGTGAGCCACACAACCATTCCACATTAATTAATAATAGAGAAGATAACAAGTATATGATAAAAGGATGATTTTGGTCCTAAAAAAATTATTTAGTGAAGATATTATCTCACCTTTCAATAAATGATGTCCTACACTCCTCAAAAAAAATTTAAGGGGTAAAAATAATTTTTAACCATGTTTTAAATAACCCCTTACTTAATACTTCGTTTGTTCAATATCAATTCAAATTATGATATAAGATATTTTTTAAAAGTTTTAGTTGATCCAAAACATAAGGCATTAGATAGTTTTTATAATTATTTTTTAAATATACCTCAAATTTATTTATTACTTTTTTTAAATGATGTCCTGGAATTATTATCAAGATGCTTATATAGGATATTTAATGAGAGTATAATTTAAAAGATATACAATTTAAATTTTTTAAGAGATTAGAGATGAAGTTTTTATCTAACTTTTTTAATGTGTGTAAAGTAGTTATTTGCCACATATTATGTCTAGAAAGAGGATAAGACACTAGCTTCGTCCCAATTTAAGACATAATTGAAAAAAATTAACACTTTAAAATATAAACACTTTAATAAAAATAAAATTTTATTAATTATATTTTTTGATATTATCTTTGTAATTATATTCTTTTTCTTTAATATTTTTTCACATATTAAATGAAATATATTTTTAAACATTTATATTTTTTTAAAAAATTAAATTTATAAAATATATTTACTAAGCTTTATTAAGTATATAATTTTATCTAAAAGTATCTTATAAATTAAGATAGAAGAAAGACTCTCAATGAATTAGTTAATTATTTTAATGAGAGTATAATTTAAAAGATATACAATTTAAATTTTTTAAGAGATTAGAGATGAAGTTTTTATCTAACTTTTTTAATGTGTGTAAAGTAGTTATTTGCCACATATTATGTCTAGAAAGAGGATAAGACACTAGCTTCGTCCCAATTTAAGACATAATTGAAAAAAATTTAACACTTTAAAATATAAAACACTTTAATAAAAATAAAATTTTATTAATTATATTTTTTGATATTATCTTTGTAATTATATTCTTTTTCTTTAATATTTTTTTCACATATTAATGAAATATATTTTTAAACATTTATATTTTTTAAAAATTAAATTTATAAAAATATATTTACTAAGCTTTATTAATGTATATATTTTATCTAAAAGTATCTTATAAATTAAGATAGAAGAAAGACTCTCAATGAATTAGTTAATTATTTTTAAATTCACATACTATTTTAATGTTTACTTTTATTTAATAGGATATTTTAAAATCTTATTAATTAAACCCCCTTAATTAATGATATTTTTGTTAAAAAAAGCTCATTAATTGCATTTTCAAAAAAAAAATGCTTTATAATTTTAACATGTTTCCCAAACAAAAAGCCTCATTTTTTTAAGGAAGAGAGTATAAAATAGCGTATAAGTTATTTAAAAAAAATATTAGAATAAATTAATACAGCTTATATTAAAAGATAAAGAGAAAAATAAAATAAGATATCAAAACAGTACATAGAAATAAATTAATGAAAAATTCAATTTATATCTATTATATATTACAATAAAATTATTTATTGAATATTATCATACATTACTGTGTCATGTTTAAAGCATTTCTAAGTAATAAATGAGTATATTCTATCTTTCTTACTTTTTTGAATAAATTTCGCATTGTTTTTAAAACCGGACCGGGCCGGTCCGACCGGTGAACCGGTGACCCGGCCATGTGTCCGGTCCGTTTTCTTTTTTTTTTTTTGTTTTCAGTTAACCCGGGTTAACCCGGGTGACCCGATTAACCCGCCCAACCCCTCGGTTCAGGCGGGTTGGGCGGGTTGAAATTTAAAAAAAAATAATAATGATTAATTAAGATATATATTTATTTTTAATATGATAATGATTAATAATAGGTCAATATGAGTCATAGGGTAAAAAAAATATACTTATATCAGATAAGGGGATGAAAGAAGTAAAAAGAAATCAAAAAGTATAAATATATATTATATATATTATTTTTTAATTTGAATTATTTAATTAATAATTTTTAAAATATATCACTTTCATTTATTATCTTTTATTTTAAAATAAATTTTTATTTTTATTATTTTAACTCATTGAAATTTTTTATCATTTAGTTAACCTTATTTTAAAAAAATATAGAAATGTTGTTATATTTTTTATTGTGTTAGAATTATTGTTATGTTATATATGAGATATTAAGACTTGGATATGTATGAACGTATTGAGAATTAATACATTTTTTATTTAAATTATATTATTTTATTATGACCGGTCTGACTCCGGTTTGACCCCCGGTTGAACCCATGACCCCTGACCCCTGAGTTTGGCCGGTTCAATGATCGGTCCGGTTTTCAATAGCTTGAAATTTCGACAACAATTTAATTCTAACTATTATGTAATAAAATAATATGAACATAATTTTCGCTGACTCAACGTAATTTGGTTCAGTGGATCACTATTTCACTAATTATACAATCCTCCGTTCGGTCCTCAATTCTCCAACTCACTCAAAGTTTAAATTAAACAAACTCTTTCTCCAGCTTCATTCATAAATACCTTCGTCATCTACTCATCTCTTCACTGTTTCAAATCTCTCTCTCTCTCCCTACTGAATTTTCATGGCGGACACCACGACGGCCACCGCCAAGGCCTTTGACGTGGAGAAACCGACCTCTGTGTACGCCGTCGCCGACGAAGATGAGGTCTCTCCCATAGAGGAGGTCCGATTGACGGTGACCAACACCGATGACCCGAATCTGCCCGTATGGACCTTCCGAATGTGGTTCCTCGGTCTCCTATCCTGCTCTCTCCTCTCCTTCCTCAACCAATTCTTCGCCTACAGGACTGAGCCGCTCATTATCACGCAGATCACCGTGCAGGTCGCCACACTTCCGATCGGACACTTCATGGCCGCCGTGCTTCCCGCCACCAAGTTCCGGATCCCCGGACTCGGGTCCAAGACGTTCTCGCTGAACCCGGGCCCGTTTAACATGAAGGAGCACGTGCTCATCACCATATTCGCAAATGCGGGAACCGCCTTCGGATCCGGATCGCCTTACGCCCGTCGCATCGTTACCATCATCAAAGCCTTCTATGGCCGAAGCATCTCCATCTTGGCTGCCTGGCTTCTCATCATCACCACTCAGGTAGCGATGATTATTATTTTTTGTTTTTTTGCTTTTGTCTTTCATAACCGATGCAAGTGGATGATTTCTTGTGTGCTTTAATTCTTTACGCTTATTTTAAACATTTAAAAATTGGCGATAATTTCAAAACAAGAAGATTCCAGTACACTTACTGTGTGAAAATACTGTAAAGTCTCAAAAAAAATGCAAAATAAAATATATATATATATATATATATTATTAATGAAGTCTCAAGTTTCATATATGGAAACAAGTTTTCATACTTAATCATTAAATGATCTCACTAATAAGTGTGGAATAAGCTTTATTTTAATTAGTGGAACAAAAAACGTCAATTTGTAAATAGAATTTTGGTGTCTAATGAAGTTTTCTAACAAAATTTTAGGTCTAACCACGACGGTTTGGAGATACTTCTTTCATTTAAAAATATAAAATATTTTTAATCAAATCTCACTCCTTAATAAAATAATTACCTACTTTTTTATTATTTTTATCTTTATATATTTATCTTTTTTAAATACTCCATAATAATATAAAATCATTTATCAATAAAGATATTTTTAAAAAAATAATAATTATACTTTAAAAGATTAAAAATATTTTATATTTTTAAATGAAAGAAGTATGAAAGAAGGGAAGAATTATATTAATTTTAAATTAAAAAATTAATTACTTAAAAGTCCTGTTTACTTGTAATACAGTAAGTGAAGTTTTAGAAGTTTGACTTGTAAATAGATTGAAAAATAATTAATTTTTTTATTTTAGACCTGCTTGTAATTCTACCGAATAAAAATGTTTAGGAAGTGTGCCACATAGTGAAAGTAAACTAATAAAATACCAAAAAAAACCACAGAAAAAGCTTCATAATTTTGTGTCCTACATTTAAATAATTTTTAAAATATGATAAACTGTATTAGATATTTTCGACGATTAATATTTAACACCATTGCTCGAAGATATATCCAATGCACCGTGTAAGAATATTTGAATGAGATGACGGGCCTTTCTTATTGGCTTATTGCTTATTCGGCGTACTGTACATTTTAACTGATAAAAGAGAATCTTATAAACAAGTATGATTAGTCGGACACTACCTATCATTATTTCTATCTGTTTTATTTTATATTTTAAATTAATAACGCAAACAACTTCATTTAAAAATAAATAAATATTGAAAAATTTTAAAAATAAATAAAAATTGAGATGGTTCCTTAGATATATATATATATATATATATTTATCTAAAAGAGGAGGTAAATTATCTGGCCTAGACTTAAGCACGGTGGTGTGTATGATACATGGTAATGATACTAAAGTCGAACTGGTTATTAAACCAAATTTAAGGATTAATAATTAAAATTATAATGAAATATAATTTTTTTACAAGACAGGAAAACACTCCCTTAAAAATAATTTTTGCAATAATCATAGTCAAATCATAGATAAAACTTAAATCATAAATAAAACATTTTATTAAGTTAGTTAAGTTGCTGATTCAGCAATTTAATGGTTTAATAGGCGAGATTGATTTTTTTTAATTACTCATAAGTAAGGTAGCTTTTCTTAATGGATATTTGAATGTTAATTTAACATGTTACAAAGCACTAGCCATTCTCAACGGTTTAATTTTTTCATTGTCCAGATTGATTCAGTTTTTACTTTAATAATAAGTGTCATGCATGCAGGTATTGGGATACGGATGGGCTGGGCTGATCAGGAAATACGTAGTTGAACCAGCCCACATGTGGTGGCCCAGCACCCTCGTTCAGGTCTCTCTTTTTAGGTATGATTTTTCTTTTTGGCTCCTTTTCTTTTCTCCCTCTCTCTCAACCTAAATGGCTAAATCATAAAAGTCTATTCATATTCGGTGGATGTCTCCTCATATTTGGACCTCGTAATTTATATTTTATACCTTTCCTATTCGGATTCTGACATTTAATTTTAATCTCCTAAATTTGCGCGCGCGAGAGAGAGAGAGAGAGAGAGAGAGAGAGAGTATGAGCAAATCAGCAAAGTCAATGCTCCCTGTGCCTAACCTAATTCCGATCTAAAACATAAGTAGAATATAAGACATTACATGTGTTTTACAATTTTAATAAAATTTTATCTTTTAATAAAATATTATTTTTTTTAAAATTAATCATATATTTTTTATATTTATCTTCATTTAATATTGATATTTTAAAAAATAATAATTATATTTTAAAATATTAAAAAAATCTTTATATTTTTTAACATCCAACCATTTAAAAAATACCTTGTATTTTAAACAGAGAGAGTATTATTTTTTAAAATCATTCATTACATTTCAATTTATTAGACATTTTCAGAGGGGGGTTAATATTCTAAAATATAAAATATTTTGATAAAAATAAATTTTATTAATGATAATTTTTAATATTATCTTTTTTATTATACTCTCTCTTTAATGTTTTTTTCACAAATAAGTATTAAATAAAGGGTATCTCTAAAATTTTATTTTTTTGTCTTTAAAAAGTATTTTAAAATATATTTAATGAATTTTTTTTAATATAAATGATTTTATTTAAAATTGTTTTATAAATTGGGACAAATAAAATATTTTTTAAAATTTACTCTTGTATTAATTAATTTGGGCAGAAAAAAATATTAACTTGACTAAACAATTTTTCTCACTCTTCATAATAAATGGATCAAAGACAAAAAGGAAATATATGTTCTTTTTTCATGAAAGTAAATAAATAACTACTTTTATTGATGTGAAATATGGTTAGGAATATCTTATAATTTAGATTGAAGGAAGTAATTTAAAAAAAAAATTTCTCACACTTCACTTATAAAAGAAACTCTTAACAATTGTGTGCTTGTATGTTGTCAGGTATTGGTGATGATATCTGGTAAATTTTTTAAATAGAAATTACAATATTTTTTTAGAATATCAACTTCATCCGACCCCTCACCTTATTATTCGAGCTATTATCATGCATTACAGACTATAGAGTAAAATATAGATATAGATAGAAGGGAGAGAAAGTCTAGAGCAGGTGAAGAATAAAGTAGGTGCAATAGAGAGGAATCTTGGAATGTATAAAATAATTTTAGAACCTATTGTGGTTGAGTGGAATCTAAAGGATGGGAATGAAAAAAAAAAAGCGAAATAAGTGGAAGTAGTAATAATGTATTATTGGTCAACGTTCAATGAAAGAAATAAATAAGGAATTTGTAAGGAAAAGATTCACACGCGCGGTTAGGACAAGTTGCAGTTTGAATTTACCCATTTGACTTGGTTGGCAGCAAGATTGAAGAGTCAAAGGCATGCTTTTTTCTAAAAATTAAATTAATCCTAGTGCATAATTTTTATTCTATCTTCATCTTAATTTCCTTATGATTCAATGGTGATTTTTTATTTTTTTTAAACTATAAAAATATTTCATTCATGATTATATATTTCATATTTTTCATGCAGTTCTATTTTTTATAAACTGAAAATTTAATTAATTAAAGGGTAAGAGTAAAAGGCGGTGGCCAATTCCTAAATACATGAATTGAAAAAATATTAAATGAAAGATTTACCCTTAAATTATAGGTATAGGAGACTTTAAGATTTTAAGCTCATTTTTTATATAATATTTCTTCCGACATTTCAAAACGATATAATATTGATTTTATCATTAACAAATATTAACTTTGGTCATTAGTTTGATCAAATAATTACAGAAAAGCACTAAAAATATTTTTTGGTCATTTTATATAATTTTTGGGTCATTATATTTAATTTTTGGATTGTTTTTATAATTTTTTGATTAATTAATGATCTAAATTAATGTTTGTTAACATATGGTAGGAATGACATTACATAGTTTTCAAAAATTGAATGAGAATATTGCACAAAAAATGTTTAGAGTCTGAAATTTTTATATATTCATGGTTTAAAAGTGAAATTGTCTTTTAACTTATAAGAAAATGGCCATTAGTAAAGAGTGAATTGAAAAATTTGGAATAAAAACATTAATGGAAAAAAGTGTCATGCTCAATGTGATTCATTGTGCGCAGTTCTACTTCATTCTATGTGAACAACTAAGGTGAAAACTTAAAACCTGAATTATTTTTCAAAACAAAAAAGCTTAAAACCTGAATTTAATATTAAAATAAATTTTTAAAGGAAAACTTTTCATAGCATGCATAAGTTAAGATTTTAATATTTTAATATTTTATGGTCACGCTACTTCAGAATATATGCATGCATGTAGCCTTGAATGGGTTAGCCCAAAACTTCATTTGATAGGAAAGTGGTACCTCTATGGTTACAGCTTTGGATGTTTGGAGGTCCCTTTAAGTGTGGGCCATTAACTTGATGAGTCTTCATGACTAGTGTTGCCATGCCTTCATAAATCATAATCACAGTTATCGGCAGATCCTATTTATTTTGAATAAAACTTATATACTTAGCCTTATATACTTAATATACTTATATTCAATTAAATTATGAGAAATGGATCTTAATATGTTAATAAAATTAATAACAAGAATTTATTGTAGAATAAATAATCTATCAAGGATCCACATGCCTTGATTCAATTGAATATAAGCACATTAAATATAGAAGGTTAAGTATATAAGTTTTTTCCTTTATTTTTTTAGGTAGAACATCATTTAAGAAACTCTGAAACAAGTTATTATCACGAAAGGATCAATATAATTTCAAATAACATGCAACGATAAGAGACTAAAATAATCTTAAGTGAAAGATTGAGACTAAAATAAGGATAAATATATTCTTTCCTTTATGTTTCAAGTTGAAGCTTGCGGCTGTAATTCCCAAAAATATTTTTTTATTGGATTAAAACAAAAGCGTTGAAAAATATTCACGTTTTTCCATACTCATGATTCTTTTATCGTAGATGTGCAAGTGCAACAAACGTAATTAATGGTTGTTGTGAATACGTAGAAAAATGAGAGAATGGCTACTTTAATCTATAATCCATGTTAGCAAACTTATTGTTTGTCCAGCTTCCTTTGTTTTTGGTCTCATCTGTCGTTTCATACCAACTTTTCTCATCTGCCTGTTCTTAAAAATTTATGATTTCTAGTGATATAGCATCTTAATATGCATCTATATCCATTGAAGTTTCACGCATTCATGTACATAATGCAGAACTTTGCATGAGAAAGATGATCAACGACCAACAAGGTCAAAATTCTTCTTCATTGCACTAGTTTGCAGCTTTTTATGGTACCTGGTCCCTGGATACTTATTCACAACTCTCACAAACATATCATGGATTTGCTGGATATTCTCCAAGTCAGTCACAGCTCAGCAGTTAGGGTCTGGCATGAAAGGTCTAGGACTCGGAGCCATAACACTGGATTGGTCTGCTGTGGCATCTTTCTTGTTCAGCCCTCTCATCTCACCCTTCTTCGCCATTGTCAATGTCTTCATTGGCTATGCAGTGATAGTGTATATTGTGACTCCTGTAGCTTACTGGGGCCTGAATGTGTATAGTGCCAATAGGTTTCCTATATTCTCTTCACACTTGTTCACATCTCAAGGTCAGCTGTACAACATAACTGCCATTGTCAACGACAAGTTTGAGCTTAACCTTGCTGAGTATGAAGCTCAAGGTAGGATTCACCTGAGTGTGTTCTTTGCTCTCACTTATGGATTTGGATTTGCCACTGTAGCAGCCACCCTAACACATGTTGCCTGTTTCTATGGAAGGTGAGTCTCTTTTCTAATGCTCAAAATATTTTACAGTTACAATATTTGCTTGCTTTTGATATGCACGAAAATATTCAAAAGATACAAGGAGATTATGGTAATGTTTTTTGAACAATCTTGTTAGAAGTCCATATGCTGATTAGTGTCAAAAAATATGTAGTTATATACTAATGTGCAACTAAAAATGCAGGGAGATTATGGACCGTTATCGTGCTTCTTCCGAAGGAAAAGAAGATATTCACACAAGATTGATGAAGCGATACAAGGACATACCTTCATGGTGGTTTTATTTGTTGTTGGGTGTGACATTTGTAGTTTCTTTGGTTCTATGTATCTTTCTAAATGATCAGGTTCAAATGCCTTGGTGGGGACTTCTTTTTGCTTCAGCCATAGCCTTCATTTTTACCCTCCCTATTAGCATCATAACTGCCACCACAAACCAGGTTAGAAAATTTAATTAAACTTTTGCTTCTTAATCTCCCAGCAAACAAAAAGAAAATCTTGTGTATTGTGTTTTATTCATTATCATGAATACAGTAATTAATGAGCGCATGAAGGTCATGTCTTGACTAATACTGTTATATGCTAATATACAGACACCAGGGTTGAACATTATCACTGAGTATGTCTTTGGTCTCATTTACCCGGGAAGACCGATAGCCAATGTATGTTTCAAAACCTATGGCTACATAAGTATGGCTCAGGCTGTCTCCTTCCTAAGTGATTTCAAGCTTGGACACTACATGAAGATCCCTCCAAGATCAATGTTCTTAGTTCAGGTATATCAATCATTTATTTATTCTAAAGACTTGTTATGATAAAGATGGGATGGGATGTGGATATAATCTTAGGGTTCAAACTCTCTTGATATGACCAAAAAAAATAAAAGTTTTTCTTCATTCTCCAAATAGATGTATTCCAATCTCACAAACAGCACCCAAGAACTACGTACATTTCAAAGACATTGTATCACATCATCCTCTTTCTGGTCAAGTAAATTTTATGCTTCATTCATTTCTTTTGGAAGGGCATGATTTATAACTAGCAACCACTTTGATGTAAACTGTATTAAATTCAACTTTGTAAACAAAGCAAAAGCATGTTCCAATAGTAAATGCTAGGAACACAATCATGCCAAAACAATGATCTAAAAAGAAAGCTTACACTTCTCATGAAATATTTCACAACAGATGCTTACAGCATATCAGATTTTACTTGTTAGAGACACAGTCCTGCTTAAGGTATATTAATCTTGCATTTTCCTACAGTTTCTGATACACCCCATTTTTTTCATATCTGAATAGTTCATTGGTACTATGATGGCTGGAACCATCAACGCTGGTGTAGCATGGTGGCTGCTGACATCCATCAAGAACATTTGCCAAGATGAAGTTCTCCCTCCAGACAGTCCATGGACATGTCCCGGTGACCGCGTCTTCTTCGACGCCTCAGTCATTTGGGGTCTAGTAGGACCAAAGAAAATCTTTGGTTCTGAAGGAAACTACAGTGCAATGAACTGGTTCTTCCTTGGAGGAGCACTTGGTCCCATACTTGTTTGGCTATTACACAGGGCGTTTCCTAACCAATCATGGATTCCACTGATCAACCTTCCAGTCATTTTGGGAGCAACAGCATATATGCCACCTGCAACACCATTGAACTACAATGCATGGATTATTGTTGGAACCATCTTCAACTTCTTCGTCTTCCGTTACAGGAAGCAATGGTGGCAGAGGTACAACTATGTTCTCTCTGCAGCACTTGATGCTGGGGTTGCTTTCATGGCTGTCTTTATATACTTCTCAGTGGGACTTGAGAACAAGAGTATCACTTGGTGGGGAACTAGTGGTGAACACTGCCCTCTTGCAACCTGTCCTACCGCTAAAGGCATAGCAGTAGATGGTTGCCCTGTACACTGATAAATTTCATGCTTCTAAAAGAAAACATAGGTATTACAACTCTTGCAATATTTAAGGAAATGTGCTCAAGAGTTTCAGACTGATATGTTAAAAGAAACGTAGTTAGTGGTCTATTTGCTTTCTTTCTTGTTCAGTTTTCATGAACTATTCAATCCAAGTTATCAATGCACATATAGCCATTTGAGAGGCAGATGACACTGGAAACTTGTTTGTTCATCTTAAGTAGATTGTAGCATGGATGGAAGATATTCTACTCAATGAACATTGTTATATACATATAAAACAAGATATGCTTTTTTTTTTTTTAATATCAATGCTTCATAATCATTCATGATTGGTTTGGTCTTCTTAGCACGTGTAACTGTATTTTTTTAATAATCAGTGACATTTTTTGCTTGTTTTATTTACATTGTTGGGACAAAATCTAAAGAAGCACATATCTGGAGCCTCTTAATGACACATGCAAGTAGGGTTGGAGGCAGGGGATTAACAGAGGCTATAGCCCTCCTAACTTTTTACTTTTTTCTTAGCAAAATGTAAGATTTATATATTTTTGGCCCCTTCTAAGTTGGCACATTATAGAAGCCTTGAGATGTTAGATTAAATTCTCATTTCAATTCCATAATAGTCTTTTACACTTATATAGCCCATATGTTTTAGTAGCTTGAAGATATAATTGTCATAGGATTCACTTATTTTCAACAAGATAATGCTGCAATTGCTTTTAAAACATTTGATTTCATTTTATATTTGATGAACAAAATTATAAGAATTATTACTAACAAACTTTATTAAATACTGTAACAAAAATCCCAAGATATGTTAAATGATATATGCTTGATATCTACCCTAAAATTACATGTCCAAAAGTTAATAGGTTATGATTAAGATATATTATTCTAAAAAAAATTACTTTTTTATAATAATCAAGTTATTAAAATTTATTATATGAATTGTTTTTATTATGATATACTTAGATATCAACAACATAAAGAATTTTTGATAATTGAACATTATTAGTGTGTTGATGTATTTATTTATTATAATTATTAATTGAAATAATTAAATAGTAAATTTAGCATACAAGTAATAGAGTATTTTAAATTGAATATAATTTGAGATTCCAATAATGCATTTAAATCATTAAATGTTTATGAAGAAGATGAAATCTTCACCAATTTAATAATAGTTTATAGTGAAAGAGAAATTGGTAAAAATTTTATCTTGAACATAATAATTAATTATTCTTATGTCATAAAAAATTGATGAGCAAAACTTTAAAAAATGAAGGTATATATTTATTTTTATTAAATGTGTGTGTGTAAAATTGAATATAAATATATACATTATTTTTTTATAAAACAATTTACATATCATAGACATTATTCAATCAATTTTACATATCATTATAATATGTAGTCTCGTTATATGTTTGAAGCAAAAATTAGGCAACTTTTTCTTTTTTTAACACAGCTTGAGATGACATCCAATTTATTTTAATCAATATTTTTCCTTCTCCTAATTAACATAACCCTCTCATAATATTATAAGTCACTTTTAAATATTTTTTAGGGTCAAAGAAAATTTCAAATCTCATTAATTTAAACCCTCTCATAATATTATAAGTCACTTTAAATATTTTTTTAGGGTCAAAGAAAATTTCAAATCTCATTAATTTTATCTAAAAATTTAATATGTTTTTAACTTTTTTCTTCTTAAATATATATATACTTTAATCACATTTTTTTTAATATTCAATGAAGGATAAAAAATAATTTGTAATAAAAATTTAATGATGTGATTTATGAATATGATAAAAAGTATTCACTTTTTGTCTATAAATAGGATTGAAGAGTAATAAATTTTAAATAATTAAAGTAGCTTGTTAATTGGCAAATGATATATTATGTAAAAGACCACATATCCCACCCTTTAATTTATTACCACATGAGATGGTCCAAGTAGCTTTTATTCCACATATATTTTTAGTTTAAATAAATAAACACACGCACACACGCACACACTCCCTTAATTCAATATACTCCCTTACTTAGTCCTCTATACTATAATGTAGGGCATTTTTCAGAAAACATAGTCCAAAATATAGGCACTTATATAAAATATTTAATGAGGGTATAATTAAAAATATATATATATATATATATTAAAAAATTAAAGTTTTATTTAACTTTTTTTTAATATCTGTGAAGTACATAGCTACTGGTACCCTAAATTATGGTCTAGAATTTAAAAGGAGTGTAAAATATTTATAATTGAATTAAATGTTTAATGAGTTAGTTAATTATCTTTAAAATTATATACTCTTTTAATATTTATCTTTTTTTGAGATACATTTAACAATTATCTTTATTTAACAGAATGTTTTAAATCTTATTAATTAAATCCCTTAGTTAGTTATGTTTTAGAAAAATCTCATAGATTATATTTTAAAAGACGCAAAATGCATTATACTTTTGACATTTTACTTCAAAAAAAAACCTTTATGTTTTTCAAGGGAAGAAGCATAAAATAGCATATAAATTATTTAAAAAATATTAGAATAAATTAGTGCAGTTCATATTAAAAGATAAAGAGAAAATAAATAAAGAACCTAAAATTACGATATAGAAAATGAATTAATAAAAAAAATAAATTTATAAATATTATATAATCTACAAAAAAAATTATTTACTGAATATTATCTTTTTTTTTACGTAAAGTCAAACTTCATCACATGCCGGACTCATCACATCCCGTGTCACCCCCAAGCATTTATAAGTAATGAATGAGTATATTTTAATTTTCTTAAATTTGGACAACAATTTAATTCTAATTATTATGTTATAAAATATGAGTAAAATACACCCCAGCTTTTTATTTTGCCTTAATGACACAAACTTTTCTCTATTTAAAAAACATACGAGTTAGTCAAGTCCGTTAACTTCATTACGAATATTCTAAAACGATTTGTAAAAACTTATTTTTAAATTAAATTTAAAAATTTTATTTACTAATTTACCCCTCACCTTAATAAATTTTAAATTATATTATGTAGATATTTTATAATTTTATTGTAAAAAATATATTACACATTTTAATTTAAATTATTTATACAATCTCTTAAACTTATACTCTCCGTTTAAAAATATAAAATATTTTTTAAGAAATTATATATTAAAAATATAAAGTATTTTTAATCTTTCAAGGTGTAATCTTTACTCTTTTTTTTCAAAAGTGCCCTATTGATTATGACTTTATATTTATTGTAGGGTGTTTAATAGAAATAAATATAAAAGATAGAGTTAGTTGAAAAGTATATAACTACTTATTTGAGAGTGAGATTTAGTTAAAAATACTTTACATTTTTTTATAAGAGGGAGTATCATTTTAATGTAATGTGCTGAAAAATATGTGTTTGAAATATGTTTTTAGCAATTTAAAAACATAAATAAAAAAGTTTCAACAAAATTTAATAAAAATTAAAATTTTATAATATGATAAACTAGTAAATTTTACTCCCTCCGTTCAAAAATGTAAGACATTTTTAACTTAATTTTACCTTCTAATAAAGTAGTTACTTGTCTTCAACTTAATTTTATCTTTTCATATTTAACACATATTTAATAAGGTATTTTATTTTAAAATAAATATAAAATAATTTATTTAATAGGAACACTTTTAGGAAAAAGAAAATAGTTACATTTTAAAAGACTAAAAATGCTTTATATTTTTTTAACATTTAACTCTTTAAAAATATCTTATATTTTTAACTGAGGGAGTATAATATAATAAAAATTTCAAATGTATTTATTATATTTTTTTAGTTGTATATAAATTTTTTTTGGCAAATTTAGATTTTTTAGATAATTCTTATATTGAAAAGGAACATTTTGGTCAAATTTAAAATTTAAAAGTCAAAGTAAATGATTAACTAATAATTAGATGGATGGAAATATGATATCAAATATATAAGGGATATTTATGTAATATATATATTAATTTTAAGTGAGATTTATATGAGTTTTCAAATAAAGAGAAAGTTTGTATAACTAATACATAATAGAATCGTGGTCAGTATATTTTACTTATAAAGTATTATTATAAACATAATATTTACCGTCTTAACATAATTTGATTTAGTAGATCACTATTTTACTGATCATAGATTCCTCCATTGAGTCCTTCGATTATGATTGGTATAGTGGAAGTCGAGGGAGAATGAATGAAATGGAAATAAGAGGAGGAACAACTCATTACCCTATCTGGTGTGTAGGAGCAATCATTTAAATGGAATGGCACTTACCTAATTTGAGATATTGATTTTATTTATAAATCACTTTCAATATATTTTATCAATATTAAAAAAACTTTAAAATTAATTAACTCTATCTTAAAATTTAATAAGTTATTAACTTTGCCCTTATAAATATACATATTTCAATAATATATTTTCTCTCTCCAAAATTCAATAGAGGGTAAAAGGAAAAATTTGTGATGAAAATTTAATAATGTGTCTCATAAATAGGATAAAAAAATTCTTCTTTCTCTGCCTTATAAATAGAACGAGAGGGAATAATCCTATTCCATCAATGGACCATGGGAATAGATCTATTCCTTGGGAATGAATTTTTAAATGGCCAAATTATCCCTAATTAAAATTTATATTTACAACACCGCCCTTTCATCTCCTTCATTCTATCACCAACTGATTACTCCACTTTCCCCATCGTTGTTCCTCCTCCGCTCCTCCTCCGCTTCACCCTTTCATCTGTTTTCCTGCGCGCGAGCTGAGGCGGAGAGAAGCGAGTCGCCGGTGCAAAATATCTAAATTTTTAAGGTAAGAGTTTTTAATAGGATATTTAGGGTGTGATTTTAAGCTTTTCAAGACTAAGTAAGTGTTCTAAAAATTTTTCTTAGTCATCCTTCTTCTTTAGTTTCTGAGTTTGTAGTGGTAGAAAATTTAAGATCTGGAAGAGGGATGAATTTATGTTGAATAAATATGATTTTTGAGGTTGTCAGTAGTATAATAAATGTTCTAGAGTATAAATTTATTGATGATCTTTGAATCTGTGGCTTATGGATCAAATTCTAAACTAGATCTGAAAATATATGTTGATTTATTGAGGTTTAGATGATTATTTGGGACGAGAAATGAATTATTATGGTTATAGGATTATGATTCTAAGCTAGAGACTCAATTTTTAATTTTTGAGTATTTTAGGTACGAATTTATGAAATAAAAAGAAAATTTTGATAATAAAAATTAGTTTAGAAGTTGATTTTTAGATTATTAATGTTTATTGATAATTAAAAGAGGATTTAAAAATTTTACTTAATAGTATTAACTATAGATTTGTATTAAGATTGAGATTAGGAATTATGTTATATTTTTAATTCTATTATTAGAATTATTTTATTAGTTTCAAAATTGAAACTAATATTTATAAATAATATGTTATTTGTAGATTGTATTACTGGTGAAGATTGTGGTGAGAGAGAAATTTTAAGGAATAATTTATTAAAAAAGCCACAAGGTAACCATGCTTTTAATTTTGATTAGTGTTACTTCTTGTTAATTGGGTGATTATTGAGAAAATTATGAATTTTGTAATATTATATAATTGTGCAATATTATTATGAATTTGTTTAATTATTGTGGGAGGTGTTGGGAGACTTGCTATTATTGTTGTATTTATGTGCCACGTGGTACGCCCCTATTGGAGCTCAATAGGTGGCTTGTAAGGGCTCGGGCTAATCTACCTTTGGCCGGGTAATTTAGCACCGAGTGAGGGCTACAGCTCGAGGTTAATGGAGGAATATAAGGATGGTTGTTTGTGTGTATTGTAATATTTCTTATATTTATTGGAATTATGTTATTTTTAATTTTCACTTAATAAGTACACACTTAACTGTTTGTATACACTATCATAAATTAGCTTTGGTTACTGGACTTTTGAGTCTCATTATGTGGTTAACAATTTTCAGGAGAAGAGCCACGAGTGACACGTGGAGGAGTCCCAGAGGCTTAGTGGTATAGATCCACTGTCTCTTTGGGTATTTAATTTATGATTTATAATGTGTTATATTGCCAATATTAGGGCTTTTTGTTTATTGTCAATTATATGAATATATAAATGTAATCATGCCTTTCAAACTATTTCTATTTTTGGTACAATTTGGATGACTGTAATTTTAATATTTGGTTTACTTTGGATTGGTTAAAATGACATGATTATAAGGCCAAATAACTGGCTTGTGTTGAAAATTGACTAAATTGCTTATTTTACTTGTTGGGAGTATAAGGATGGACAAATGTGATTTAGTTTACTTGTTGGGAGTATAAGGATGGACAAATGTGATTTAGCCTAATGGCATGTGAGAGGTAAAAATTTATCTGAAATGTTATAGTGTGTGAGTTAAAGCCAATTATAAAATATTTTATATCGAAATTATTGATATAAAAATGTGTTGGGTGGCTGTAACCCAACTATATTGAATTAATTAATTAAAAAAAAAATTTTGATGTGTTACAATAGT
Source organism: Prosopis cineraria (assembly GCF_029017545.1). NCBI lineage: Eukaryota > Viridiplantae > Streptophyta > Magnoliopsida > Fabales > Fabaceae > Prosopis > Prosopis cineraria. Next base: position 9,901,722 of record NW_026555334.1, on the reverse strand, counting down.
TTCGTAAAAGCAAAAATTGAAATCATAAAACAAAAAATGAGAAATATTAATTATGCGTGCACAATATAATTATAAAATAGAATTCCCCAATAAGTGATTATCAATTATGCAACTATAATCGTGCACCAAGAGGGCTCAAATATCATAAAGATTCAGCATATACAAAAGTCCATATAAAATAATGCATTAAATATTTCTATACCTATAGAGTAAAACAAATAGCTAGTATATTAAAAAGAGTGTTATTAGCCTATCCTCAAAACCAACCATCAAAAAATACATTAATAATGTCACACCTATGGGGTATATCCATTATCAATACTACAAGATCCTAAACATCATCAATAATTCACAAAGTCACAGATTTTATGACCTTAGAGCAAAACAAAATAATTTCAAAAAAGTTCTTGGGGTCTTTTGGGAATTAAAAAATAAATTTGGGACTTAAGTGAAATTTTAAAAGGTATCCAAGGGTAAATAGGTAATTTTGGAAGAGATTTGGGTTAAAATTGTAATTCTGGAAGTTAAAGGATGAAAATATAATTTCAAGAAATTTACTGGGGTCACGAAAGAAATTCTAGAATTATGGGCCGAAGGAGGTAATTCTATCCTGGGATCAAAAGTGTAACTAATTTTTTTTTAAATCAGGCCCAGATGAATACAAATGGAACTGGATCCTTAGGACCTGATTTCTGACCCGTTTCATGCCTCCAACTTTTTTTTTTGCAATTTAAGCCCAGAGGAAATCTGGATCCATGAAATCAAATCCGTAGGATCCAATTTTTGATCCAATCCTTCCTTCTTCTAGTGTTGCGAGCTGAACCACTGCCTCCCCTTGTTTTTTTTTCAAAAAAAGATCTAGGTTCATACGAAAATGGGCCTAGAACCCATGAAACCAGATCCCTAGGATCTGGTTCTTGACCTTGTCCCTGGGTCTTCTCCAGCCGTGCAGGAGACGAGAGAAGAAGGGGGACTACGCCGCTATGACAACACTGTGGGCAGTAGTTGCTAAACCAGAAAACAACTAGCGTGATCCCGTGACTGTGTAGGGCCGTGAACTAGGCAATAGCCGACGTGAAATAGTAACAAGAAGGTGCAGCGACCGCCGTGAACTTGAAGTAGAACTCACTTCCGTCATGACGCCGATGACCATACAACAAAAGACCACGTCGCCAAGACCTTCTTCGGCCACTCTAGCAAGCAGAACCTCTGGCAAGAACAAAATGGGAGGAGAGGGGAAAAACAAAAAAAAAAGGAAGATGCACACGATTACATGGCTTAAATAATTTCAAAATTCAAATATAGCTTTATTGAGCAAGAATTTCAATCAAATTCATTTACTTTTAATAATATCAATGTGTGAAAATTATCATCTTTACTTTTATCAACACACATAGGATAATAAATTGAAATATATAAATTAATGTTCGTAAACCAGGCTCTAATGCCAAGTGTTATATTTAGCATCTCAATTCATATATAATTGAATATGATAAAATAATGTAATTTTGTACGTACCTGAAGAATTCATTGATCGCTTAAGATAGCTCGATTACCTTGAGTATAGACAGACGTACAACCCACTGGTCCCCAAAGTCTTCAGAGAGTGCAGATGAAAATCAGTCGTGTGTTTATAGTTATCGACTGATCGACTTATAAGGATCAGATCAATAACCGCTTTATTAATTAATTAAATAATTATTTTTTATTATTTCTGACTCAGTCAGTTAAGAGATAGGAAATAAATGACGGCTATTGGGTTGTGGGTTGGGCCTCTGTTCATTAGATTCACTTGTGTGGTCCACCTATCACGATCTACACAAGATCATAAAGATCAATCTACCTACTTAAACTTATTAATTAATGTTAATTCAATAAATAAATATTCCAACACTTTCTTCGTCATTCCTCCTCCGTTGATGTTCACAGTATCATTCAAGCCTCTTTCTTTCTTTGTTGCAAATTAACTTAGGGCCTTGTTCAAGTTGGGGTATTTTTTGGTGGTTTTCTCTCTCTTGCTTTAGCATCAATTTTGTGCAAAATGGTTGAAATTGTTCTTGGCTCATGAACAATTTTTTTTTCCCAGGCCGGAGGTAAAAATAATATTTTTTCATTATTATAAATACCAAATAAAAGTTATATTAACATTCTATCAATGTGCCGAATATATTTTTAAATTTTATTCTTATTTAGTCCTATTTTCACTTTCACCCCTATTCTCGTTCTATTAAAAATGACTCCACCGTATCAAACGAGCCGTTAATTCTCCAAGTCACTCGAAGTTTAAACGAACTGTTTTTGTAGCTTCAATCACAAATACCTTCGCCATCTCCTCACTGCTTCAACTCTCTTTCTCTCTCTGAATTTTCATGGCGGACAGCACGACGACCACCGCCAAGGCCTTTGACGTGGAGAAAACGACCTCCGTGTACGCCGTCGCCGACGAAGATGAGGTCTCTCCCATTGAGGAGGTCCGATTGACAGTGACCAACACCGACGACCCGAATCTGCCCGTGTGGACCTTCCGAATGTGGTTCCTCGGCCTCCTATCCTGCTCTCTCCTCTCCTTCCTCAACCAATTCTTCGCCTACCGGACTGAACCGCTCATAATCACGCAGATCACCGTGCAGGTCGCCACACTTCCGATCGGACACTTCATGGCCGCCGTGCTTCCCGCCACCAAGTTCCGGATCCCCGGACTCGGGTCCAAGACGTTCTCGCTGAACCCGGGCCCGTTTAACATGAAGGAGCACGTGCTCATCACCATATTCGCAAATGCGGGAAGCGCCTTCGGATCCGGGTCGCCTTACGCCGTCGGTATCGTTACCATCATCAAAGCCTTCTACGGCCGAAGCATCTCCTTCTTGGCTGCCTGGCTTCTCATCCTCACCACTCAGGTAACTACCATTATTATTTTTTTAGATTTTTTTTTTTTTGTCTTTTATAAACGATGCAAGTGGATGATTTCTAGCTAGTGGCTAGTGCTTTTCGATTTTAGGTTCATTTTAAAAATGAGCGTATTTCTTTTTCTTTTTTAAATACAAACACGTACCTGATAAAATCGTACATAAATAAAACTAAAAATAAGTTTGGTCATTAACAAAACAAGTCTTTACACCTGAGAGTGAATAATCGTAGATAATAGCATCAAACTTATCTTGATTAACATGATAAGCTAACCAATGAATGCAGGTGTTAATTCCAAAAGAAGATTCCAGAGTTACTGTAAAAAATACAATAAAGTCTTAAAAAATACACAAAAATTTACCGAAAACTCAAGTTTATTACACGAAAGTAAGTTTTCATACATAATTATTAAAATACTCCTAACTAATAAGTGTGAAATGAACTCTATTTTCTAGTGGAAAAGAAAGCGTCAATGTGTAAGTAGAATTTTGGTGTCTAATGAAGTTTTCTAAGAAAATTCTAGGTATGCCGACGAGCGTTTGGAGATATAATAGACATGTTTAGAACGTTTGTCATACTGTAAAAGTAAACTGAAATACCAAAATTGAAAAAAAAAAATCAAAATTTTGGGCTCCCAATTTCAAAGACTTTTTTAAAATGTTATAATTGTATTAGATATTTTCGATTATTAATATTTAACACGATTGCTCGAGCCTCGAAGACATCCTATGCACCGAATATTGGTGTACACTGCTTATTCGGTGGACAATATAATATACATTTTATTTTAAATAATAAAAGATAATCTTATTAGAAAGTGTGTGATTATCCAGATAGATACTAGTACCTAATTACCTGTCATCATTTCTATCAGTTTTATTTACTTATTAATTTTTTAAATGAAATGTGCAGATGAAGCCATCAATTAGATCTAGAACGACACTAATCCTTTGAAATCTGAAAAAAATTTAAGGTTAGGCTACTATTTTAAAGTTTAAAATGAAATTTGAGAACTATTTTAAGTCTAAAATAAAAGGGTTGACCTTTTAAGCTCTTTTATATTTTTTAAAATTTAATGTTTAAAAAATAAAATATTAAATATTATATTCATTCTAAAACCCTAGCCTTTTTTTAATAAAGACAAAAGAAAAATATATGAAAAGCTTAATATCTTTTTCACTAATAAAGCTTATAAGAAGAAGGATGAAATTATATTGATATTGATGATAATAAAAATTATCAAGATATAGCTAATGGTGCTAGCAAAGTATGATTGTTATGGTATTAATTTTATAATATTGTTATTTTTTATTAAACTTAAATTTATTGTTGTGTGTATTGATTTAAATTTTTTTTTCTAGACTTAATATTATATGTAATAACCTTTTTGAAATTTTAAATATATATATATATATTTTTAAATAAAGAAATAAAAAAATATTGGATCAACCTTTTAACCTTAAGGTCTAGGACCAGAGTGATCAAAATGAATTCTTAAAATGTAATTGAGTTTAAAGGAGCATCCTATTTAATCCCTAACTCTTTAAATACTAGTGCTAATTGACAACTTTACATGTAACATTATTTATAAAATATATTTAAAAAATAAATAAAAAATGACACACTTCCTTCTTTTTTTATTTTTTTCCCTAAAAAAACATAAGGTAAATTATCTAGCCTAGATATTAGTGGTGGTAGCGTGTGTAAATAATGCATGGTAACGAAAATTGGAATAGTCATTGAACCATTAGATCGGTCATGAACATAACTTTGATACACAAATCCAATTGTTTAATGGTTTAGCCTGCAAGACTGATCTTTTTTTTTTTTTTTTTGTTTGGGTGTTGGTTCAATTTTTAATTTTAATACTATGGTGCAATGTATGTAGGTGTTGGGATACGGATGGGCTGGGCTGATCAGGAAATACGTAGTCGAACCAGCCCACATGTGGTGGCCCAGTACCCTCGTTCAGGTCTCTCTTTTTAGGTATGATTTTTCTTTTTGGTTCTTTTTCATTTCTCTCTCTCTTAATCTAAATGGCTAGCTCATAAAAGTCTTCTCATATTTGTTAGGAAAAATGTCTTCTCATATTTGGACATCGTAATTTACGCCCTTCGCTTGTAATAGAAGATGAAGAAAAGAAGAGAGAGATTGAGCACAGACAATACATTTTTTTCAAAAAGAAAAAGAAAAAAAATCTCACACCTCACTTATAAAAGAAACTCTTAACAATTGTGTGGTTGTGCGTGTTGTTAAATACTCGGTGAAGTTATTTTGTAAACTTTCTTCATAGAAATTTCAATATTTTTTTTTAATAATATCAACTCATTCAACCCTCACATTATTATTTGAACTGTTATCATTTACTACAAAATACTCTCTTCGATTTTTAGTGCAAGCCAAATTTTATAAAAAAATTAATCCTTAATATAAGATAAAATTAGAGTAATCATTTTTGAAATTTACCCTTTGTTTATTTATTATGATTTCAATTTCAAGACAACAATTTATTATAATTAAAAATTAAAAATTAAAAAAATTACATATTTTTAAAATAATTTTAAATGTTTAACTATCATTTTTTAATAAATGCAAATTTAATTAAATTTGTCTTATATTAAACAATGAATGGAGTGTGTGTATAATAAATATTAAAATAATTATTTTTCTAATTTTATCCCTTATTTATTTATTATAATTTCAATTTCTAGACAGCAATTTATTATAATTAAAAATAAAAATTAAAAATATATATTTTAAAAATAATTTTAAAAGTGTAACTATCATTTTTTAATATGTGTGAATTTAATTAAATTTGTCTTATATTAAAGAATGAATGGAGTAGATATATATATATATATAAAATAAATATAGAAGGGAGAGAAAGTTTACAGAAAGTTATAAAGTAGTGGCAATAGAGATGAATCTAGGGATCTACTGTATAAAATAATTTTAGAACCTATTGAGGTGAAATCTAAAGATCAAGGATGATGGGGATGCAAAGAAAACTAAAACTAAATGAGTGGAAGTAATAATGATTGAGTTATAGGTCAACTTTCAATAAAAAAATTTAAAAAGACAATTTTAAAAAATAAAATATAAATAAAATAAGGGAAGATGAAGAAAGGAGGAACGAGGAGATTCACTTGGGCTGTGGTTTCTATTATATTATTTCACTGTCTCTTCCGGGGTCAGCGAGAAAAGGGCAATGCAGTTTTTCTTTCCCTTGCCTACAAATTAAATTAATCATAATGCAAAAAAATGTTTTAAAAATACTTTTATGATTTAACATTTTTATTCCATCTTCATCTTTAATTGTTTATGATTTAATAGTAATTTTTAAAAAAAATGCTTTATTCATAAAAGGACTTAAAATAATAAAAAAATAAAAATACAAGGATTAAAAATATTAAAAAAAATAAAGAACTAATAACAAATGTGAGTAGAGTATAAGAACTTAAAGTTATATTTTTTAAAGTATTTCATTCATATTTATACATTTAATATTTTCATGCAGAGAAATTCTACTTTTTTTTGGCCAGGCAGAGAAATTCTACTTCATTCTATATAAAGTATAATTAATTAAGGTGAAAACTTAAAACCTGAATTTAATATTAAAGTAATTATTTAAAAGAAATTTTTTTCGCAGAATCTGTTTTTAAGTGGATTTTCAGAATTTAATATTTTATGCTCAGACACTATTTTGGAATATATGTGTCTATAAATATATATATATATATATATATATAGAGAGAGAGAGAGAGAAGAGATCTTGCGATGGGAATCAATGGTCCAGCTCTGGACGTTTGGAGGGGATTGGGTTATTTGTCCTTTTTCTTAAAACTTAATTTCAATTTAGTCTAAGTGGGACCAGGGACTGAATTAGTGTTTCAGAATTTTCGGGGGTTAATTGTTAATAAGTTTGGTCAAAAAGGTTATAATGAAAATTTTCCAGTAAGTTACGATGCCTTAATCATCATGAGTGGGTGATTTTTTTGTTTTTAGGAAAAAAACCAATGTTATGAATCACCGAAAAAAAAATTGCAATCAATCAATAGCCAAAGCAAAAAAATCACTAAAAAAAAAATTAAGGCACAACGTAACATATAACTCAAAAAGCAGAATAAAAGTAAAACAACAAACAAGAAATCATATCAAAAAAAATCCAAATGTAAAATTAAAACAACATATTAACCATTGCTCTCTTTATTCTAAGAGAAACCAGTGGAAGCAAAACAAAAATTAGGACAATTAATAGCTTTCAAATTAGCAATAGCAACTAACAACCCAGATAAATAATATGTAGTTACAAAGAGTTATTTAATGGACACATCTTCTTAAAGCCCATCATTACTAAAAATTATCAACTTCATTATCTTAGCGAGCCATCAAAGAGAAACAAACATCCTGTACGATTCTTTAACTACAAGAATATCTTGCACAATTCTAAAATATTTTTAATCATAACTAAAATTGAGTTATCTGATGACATTTGAAAGAGCATCTCCCACTCCATTTTTTCATAAGACCATCTGACCAGAATAATGATGAACCACTCTCAAACCTTCGCATAACAACTTAGCATTCAGCCATGAGAGTAGAATTAGCAACAATA
>NW_026555334.1:9868760-9894100 GCF_029017545.1 Prosopis cineraria | reverse complement strand
TTTTTTTAGAGCTGTATTTGTGAGCTTATGTGAAAATGCTGATAAAAACCATTGGCAAAAATTACAAAGAAAGACCTAAGAAAAAATTATAAAAAAGATATAAAATTTATAAAAAATCCAATTCTCTTCTCTTCTCTATTTTTTTTAGTAAAATTTAAACTTTAAATCCCCAAAAAAGTTGTTACTATGAGTTCCTGTCAACCACAACCCTCCACTTAAATGAATTTAAATAAAATATTGATGGGTTGAGAAAATTAATTTATTTAATTTAAATTTTAGGGTCATTAAAAATTGTACAAAAGTCCAGAGAGAGAGAGAGATATTTATATCATTTGTTACATTGCTACATTTTTTATGTTGTCAAAAAATTTAAGATTGTGCTTAACATTTTTTCAGATATGACTTCTATCCATGATTCATTAGAGATTAATTTGTATATATCATTTTCATTAGTTACTATAAAATTAATGTTTGATATTTAAGAATTAAATCTTTTTCTTTTACTAAATTTATTTAAATTAAGATATATTGAGTTATTTATTTACATAAATTAAGTGCTAATATTAATATAATTTAAATTTTATAATAATCAGGTATGTATTTAAATAATCTATTTTTACATCTTAAATAAAAATTTAACAAATTTAATAATATTAGATATTAAATTTATCAATAATTTAATTTTGAAAGCAATGTCATTCATGGTAATTTACACAGTTAAAATTGATTCTGATAAATTATCTAAAAATATTCAATTTTGTTAAAATTAATTTTTAAAAAAATAGTATCTAAATATATTATGTTATAATATAATCAATTATAATTAAAATTAATTATTTAATTAATTATTTTTATAATTAATTATACCAATGAAATTCAAATGGATACTAACTCATTCTACCCATTTAGCATCATAAAAATATAACTTTTCAATTTTTTTCATTCTGTACCATTAATAGTTATAATAAATTATTGGACAAGAAACTTAAATCATAACAAATAAATAAGAGGTAAAATTAAAAAAATTACTCTAACCACGTCTTATATTGATGATTAAAAATTTTTTTAAAAATTTTATCTTATATTAAGGACATGTGAGAGTATACTATTAGGGATGTTTTCATACAAGTATTTTTTTCCAGCTTTTTTCAACTTACTATTCACTTCAATCTAAAATATAAGCAGTTTTTAATAATAAATTGCATACACATAAAATTTTTTATTCTAATAAAAAATATATTATTTTTTTATTTTTATTTTTAGTTTCAATATATGATGAGTGAGAAAAAATTATAAATTCATAGACACAATAATTTAAGTTAATAAATACAATAAACAAAAAGAGAAGCTCTTTCTTTTGTTTTTTGTTTTTTAACAAATACCAAGTTGGTTTATATTGTACCAAGTTTATACTTAATCTAGGTTAGAAAATTGCATGTGCTTCCTTTGAAGCATCTTCTAGGGGCCTTGTTTTGTCCAAAATATAGGATATTGAGTAACTTTAAAGTTATTTTTTAACTATATTCCTACTTCATTTATTACTCTTTTTAAAAAAATAAGACATTAGAATTTTAATTATTAAGAGAGAAAAATTAGAAAAATGTAATTTTTTTTAAAATTAAGGTTTCAACTAATATTTTTAAAAATATTAAATTAGTTATCAATGCCTTATATTTTGCTTTAGAGGAGTATTTTGGATCAGAGGGAGTATATTGTAAATGCTTTTTCTCTTCCCTTTTATTATAGGAATTGGAAATTACCTACCAGTTCAAATTCAAGGAGGATGGGCCAATTAGAAGGAAAATATTGGCTATTAAACTATGCCTTCCCTTTAATTGCGCAATTAGAGAAACCTTTGATTTTTGATATATTTAATTTTAAAGACACTCTTCAATGCTATTTTCAAACATAAGCCATAAATTAGTCCACATTCATGCTACTCTTTTTTTCTCCCCTATAACAAAGTATAGTTATGTTCATTTTTAAGGATTCACTAAGTTAATATTAACTTTTGACTCTTACAAGTTGTAACGACACTTACAAATTACTGTCAGATAAAATTTTCATACATTCAAGTATATGAACCTATATTTTAGGGGTGTTTTTTTTTCCACCAACCCATTTAGTGGTGTTTTTTTTTCCTTTTCCTTTTTATTTTCTGAAACTATTTGGAATTAAATATTTTTTACCAATTCAAATTCAAACACGGATGTGCCAATAGGAGGAAACTCATATTACAATTATTTTTAGAAAAATATTGATGGAAGATTTCTGAGATGATTTAATATTTGACAAGAAGACTTCTAACAAGTAAATATTAAAGAGTAACAAGTGAGTAACAAGTGAAGTTTAACTTTTAACAAGTATTTATAAGATATTAAATTATTTCAGCGATCCTTTATTAATGTTATACATTCTTTTTATTCATAAGGTTGATGCTTGAGATTTTATTGAAAAAAACATTTGAAGTCTTTTATTACTCATTCCAACTGTTCTCAAATTCTTTTTCTCCAAACCCATCGAAAGAAAGAATAGTGGAATTGGAGATGAACTCATCGAGTTGAAGTTGAAACTACGGTCGTTACTTGTGGCCCCATCAAAAACTACGGGTCGTTTGAATGGAAATTGAAACCCAAGCCCAGCTTTCGCCGTGTCATTTTAGTAATAAACGGAGTCAATCAGGGGTATTTACATAATTCCACTCGTTTAAAACCACGCGGATTGCCAGTATTTTCCCTTTACATTGCACACAATCTCCGTAATCTGTATACACGCAACAAATCAGAGTACGGGAAAGCTCTCTCGTCCTCCTCCTCTCTTCTTTCTCTCTAAGGTGTTTGTAGTGAGAGAGACTCTGCTTCAAAAAGATTTTTGGTGAGGAGGAGAGGAGACATTAATGGAGGGGAAAAGGTATGCGGTGTTGCTGTGCGCAGAGGATTCCGAGTACGTGAGGAAGAAGTACGGGGGGTATTTCGGGGTTTTCATCAGAATGCTGGCGGAGGAAGGCGAGACCTGGGACGTCTACAAGGTGGCGTCCGGCGACTTCCCCGAGGAAGACGGCGATCTCGACCTATACGATGGATTCGTCATCACCGGCAGCTGCAATGACGCTCACGGAAATGACGCCTGGATCCATCGCCTCATCACTCTCATTCAGAAACTCGATTCCATGAAGAAGAAAATCCTCGGTATTTGCTTCGGTCACCAGGTAATAAACTAATAAATCAATCAATCATTCATTCATCTTTCGTCGGAGATATCTGTACCGTTTCCATGATTCGATTCCGTTGGATATCCACGAACGATTTCGAAATCGATACGGAAGTGTATCTTATTTCCCTACTTTTATTAAAAACGAAAAATAAATTAAAAAAATATCTTCGTATAGTATGGCATGGTAAAAAGATATTTTTAAAATGTAAGTAAAATGTATTACTTTCTTTTAAATTATAATATATTTTTAAAAAAGATTCAAATATTAAAATATAAGATATTTTAATAAATTAAAAATTTCACTAAATAATTATTTTTAATATTATTTTTGACTTAATAATTAAATAATATAGATTTAAGGTTATTAAATAAAATTATTTTTAAAATTTTATATTTTTATTTTAAAAAATAAAATTATTAAGTATTGACAATAATATTTATTGATATGTAAAATTTTGAATAAAATTAATGAATATTGAGAAAAATGTAGAATGTGTGTTGGTATTACCAATTTTTTGCTTTTAAAACTAGATTTGGGTTTGCTTATGGACATGAACAAAATATGCTCGTCATATATGATACAAAAGACATTAAGAAAAGTAACCAAAAAAAAAAAAATTATATAGCTTCTTTCGTTTCTTGAGGAGGCGTTTAGATTTGGAGATTCTTAATTAATAAATTAGTTGAATATAATTAGGGTAAACATAACTTTTAATTCTTGTATTTTATTTATATTTTGTTTTTGATTTTTATATTTTTTTTGGTATCTTAAGTTTCTATACTTTACTTATAAAAAGATTGAAAATAATAAAAAATAAAAATATAAGATCTAAAAATATAAAAAAAATATAAAAATAAAAAATAAAATGTAAGTAAAGTGTATAAAATTACAAATTATTTTATCCATATAATTGGTAAAGGTTTTGAATGTTTGTTACCATTTTCTTTTGAAACTAGGTTTGGGTAATTTGCTAATTGACAAAAGAGCTTTGAAATGAAGATAAATAAATTAGTCATTCCAATGTACAGTTCTGATAGGACGGGATTTGAGGCAAGTATTGACGATGAAAAGAGGGAAAATTTGTCCACAAGGCTTTTCAACGTGGATGTTGCACGTGGGGGAAATGAATCAGTATACTGCATATAAAATTATAATTATTGAGCATTATTATTTTTACTACTGTTTTTTCCTGAATGTTGTTTGAATTTCAGTTTCGTCTAAATTTGAGTGTAGTTTTCTGTCAAATTTGGGTCTTTCTTATATTTTTTTTCAATATATCACTCTATACTAAATTTTATTTGTATATTTAATTATCTATGTATTTTTTATAACCGTATGTTTATTATCATCTCTTGAATACTTTAAAAACAAGATTATTTTGGTAGTTTGGTATTTAGTCATTAAATGAACAGTATATTAATTTAATGTCACAATTAAAAATCTCACACGTTCAAACTAAATAAATAATTAAATAAACGAATGAGATAGAACATAAAAATTAGATATTGAGAAGGTGCTGAGATGGTCCTCCAAATTCGATTTCATATGGATCCTTGTTCGCTCAGTCCGTCTAGTACAATAATACAAGGGTCCGTTTTGTTCCATAGTCCAGCCTGTATCTGTTCGTTTGCTCGTAAGTTAAATTTTTCGTCCCCTTACCTCTAGATCACATGTGTGCTATTGTTTCTGTTCATGTTCATGGCCAACACACACACACACACACACACACACAAATAGAAAATTACTTTTGTACGGACGCAAGTGGGATCTATCACTGTAAATTTGATCTCACGGTGGAACCTTAGTCAGAAGATATGGCAGTTTTTTAGACAATGGAATCAGGATTCAGCATGCAGGCCGTACTAAAAGGCATGATGATATATTTCATTACGCTTCCCCCCCCCCCCCCGGGGTTTTCCAATCCTCTGGTTCTTAAAGAAACACTGTGTTTTCTCAGGCTGATGATGATAATCTTTATTATTAACCTTAGGTAGTGACATCTTAGATCTTTCTCGAGTGTGTGGTTGTGGAACACGTACAATTTTTAAGATGTTTACGTCCGTCCAATAAGGCTGCTTGCTCCCATGATATAATGAAGCACACCTAATGCTTTTTATTTTCCATTAGGAAGTGATTTATATGATCTTTTTTTGACCCTATCAGATAAATGCTGACGGGTGGGTATGACATGCATTAATTGAAACCATTTTGGCAGCAAATATTGGAGATGAAATGAGATCCCCTTTATCACACGTCGGTTTTTGGTCAATTCCAAAACAGCACCGTCCATATCTACTACTTATTACTACTATTTTCTTTAGAAAATTTTGACATGGATGATGATTATATATATATATATATTCTTCTCCTTTTTAAGATTAATTACCATACTATTGAAAATCAGGTTAATCCCAGTGCCTTGACTATTTATATAAGATGTATTGTTTATGGTTGATATGACTACATTTTGACCCTTCACTCATCTTGAATGGTTGAAAACCGGTTGAGTTTTGGTATGCTAATTATTAATTTGGGTTGGTGTGCTTGTGATCAGATATTTGGGTTGGTGTGCTTGTGATCAGATACTTGTCGTGCATTGGAGGGAAGGTTAACCGATCTCCCACTGGTTGGGACGTCGGTGTGAGAAGCATAACCTTATCATCATCGTCGCCATTGTCTCCGACGTCTCTCATGTTACCATCAAAGCTCTCTATAATCCAATGCCATCGAGATGAGGTCTCAACCTTTTCTTTTAACAAAAGTTGTACTATGAATAGACATCAGCGTGTTTCCATTATTATTAGGGTTGATTGGTTATATATATGTGTGTGTGTGTGTGTTGATTTGATGAGGAAGTTAATGAATTTGTGGATATGAAAGTAGGAGAGAAATTCCGACGAAGGCAGAGATTATTGCATGGTCGGAGAAGACGGGGATCGAGATGTTTAGGTTCGGTGATCACATAATGGGGATCCAAGGCCACCCTGAGTACACCATTGACATTCTTTTACACCTCATCGACCGTCTTGTTCAACGTGACCTCATCTTGGTATTTCATTCTTAACACCCACAATTCATAGCTCACAGTTCAGCTGGCCCATGCTACTTGGTCCAAATCAAACACATATTTTAATAATGTTAAGTCCTATGTTAATAAATAAACTCTGTTTGAGCTAGCTCATGGTCCTTACGAGATTTTTCAAACTAAAATATTGACATTGCAGATAGATCAAATAGACGGGATGGGGAATAACAAAGATAAATTACAGGAAGTGAAGACAAAGCATGATTTATTAAATGTTTTTCTTGGTCTCTCTCTACATTTCTTTATAATGGGAAAGATTATTTTTGTTTGACTATTCTCCCAGCACCTCCATCCACCTATTTAACATTTTCTTTGATGACTTAGTATAATTATATAGCTTGATAAACTTGATAGCATATGAAACTTGTTGTCTGGGAATACATATTAATGATGAATGTTTGGAATGACAGGAAGCTTTTGTGGTGGAGCTAGGGCTAAGGTGGTGCTGCGAGAGCCAGATAGAGAGGCTTGGAAGAAACTCTGTACCAGCTTCCTCAAAAGTCGCTCATGACCATTCAAGAAACGAAGAGAGATATTTAGCTAAAAAAATGGTATTTTAGAATTAGTGAATGTGAATGAGGAAGCAAAAATGGTGAATCATGAGAAGAAAGACGATTTGAAGAACTGGAATAGTTTTGGTTGGGACCAGAATGTTATAAATTAAGCTAAATTATACATCACGCTCATAAACTTAATTTATAATCTCTTTAATTTTTAAAACTTTATAATGAATTTTCATCAACTTTTATATTTATGCAGATAATTTTATATAAGTAATTTTATACATTAATTATTTATATATAACTTAAAATTTAGTGAGGTTATCTGTATATTAATTAAAGTTTAGGAGTTCAAATGCATATAAAAATAAAGTTTAAGGAGGTATATAATTAATAATTAAATGTTATTGGCATAAATTTAAAAGTTTAAAGAGGTTTATTATTAAGTTTTAAAAGATTAAGATGGTTATTTGTACATGATTCAAAGTTTAAAATTTTTTATGTCATTTAGCTTAATTAAATATGTGAATTCAAAATGTAAACATGTGAGTGTTACATAATTGGATTTCTCCCTTCCTCCCCTCTCCAATGGAGTGATTTTCCCATTTATCCTTCACATGCAATATCTTTTTATTATTCTTCAGGAAAATCAGCCATAATTTTCAGAAATCATATTAGGAGGTCTTAAAAATTATAATTAATTTTTAGAAACATATTATCAGTTTCTAGAAATTTATTGATAATTTTAAAAAATTAGTCTTAAACATTATAATAGTACTCATTTTAAAATTTCATAGGAATTCTTAAACATGATTACAGTGTAAAAATCCTTTCATGTTTGGATTCTTTGATGCAATTTTTAAAAATATTTCTCTATTATGCTTTCAAATGGGGATACATGCATAAACACATACTCACAGGAAACTTGTCAAAATATCACATCTACTAATATAATGAATATTTGATGCAAAGCTTCAAATTGATTAATGAATGCTGAAACTTTTAGGCTCCATTTGGCATGAATGAATAGTTTTTGATGGAATCAGAATTGAAATTAAAATTAAAATTGAATTATAAAAATGTTTGGTATATTAAAAAAATTAGATGGAATCCTTACATTACTTTTGTTTGGTATAGAAGACATGAAAATGAAATTATACTTAAAAGATAAAAAGCCCCCTATATAAAAATTAAAATAAAACATAATAAAAGTTTAATTGTGGTTTAATTTCCTTATGTATTTTATATGTTAATGAATATTATATAAATGATAGATATTATATATAAGTAAAATATTTTACAAAAATATTTTAATTTTCTCATATGTTTAATATATAAATAAAATATTATAGATAAGTAAAATATTTCATAGAAGAAATATAAATACATGTATCGTACTATATTTTACATATACACACATATATTATAATTTATATCAAGGCTTCAATACCTTTTTGTTTATTAGTTTTCAAAGAAAATTTTAATAAGTATATTTACTTAAAATAAAAAAAGGATCAAAGTACCCATTTTAATTTTTTTTTTTTAAAAAAAACTCATCCTATCTTTTGCTTGCCACCTCATCCATGAGACCATGACCACCACTGCTCCATCTGCTCAGTCACCATCGCCAGCATCTCTTGTTCGAACCAAGAAACGGAGCTAAAGCGCTTGAAAATCACAGTCCTATCTGCCACGGTTAAGATTTCGAAGCAAAAGTCAAGAGTGTCAAAGAGATGAACTTTTGTCGGACCTAATGAACTTTCATCAAAGGGCCTCTAAGCCAAGACGATACTCATAGCGACGGACACCGATGAACTTCCGTCCAATGGTGCAACGGGTGACTGAAGCGAGACTAGACAACTCACAGATCCAATGGCGTCGATCCTGAAGTCGGAACCAGAGTTCCCTTCGTTGGTTTTCGAGTGATGGACTGTTCTTGCCAATGCTGGACACTTCATCATTCTTGCTGAATCATCAGCAGCAGGAGGATGAGGAGACGGTGGGAAGGCTAGGTTGGAGAAGACGATCGCAGACGACGCTAATCTTGAGTCATACTAGAGAAGGCCAAGAAACGCAATCAGCTCATGAGCGGGGAGGCTAGGTTGGAGGAAGACAAGGTGATGATTGGGGGGGCCAAAATGTCAGAGACACTATTCCATGGAAAAGTGGGCCAATTCCATCATGCTGATGATGGAATTTGACTCTGCCGTTTTTGCTGGAATCTGAATTCTTGGGAATCAAGATGCTATCATGCCAAACATGCTAAAATTCAAATTTCATGTCCAATTCTGTTTTCACATGTAGGATTCTCATGTACCAAACAGGGTTTTAAGGGTGAATATATATGGGCCCCACGCACCCATTTGTCCATTTCTGTACCAATAATTGAAGCTTTAAAAATAATGCATTTGTTGATCAGGGTATTCGTAAAACTTGTTCAACTTTTAAAAGGATAATGATGATAATGATGATTATTATTATTAAAAACATCACATGAAACAAATACAAGGACACACCCGCATATATATATATATATATGTAGAGAGAGAGCAATAAGTAGGAAGGGGCAATGGACATGATCCTTTCAGAGATTTGATTTGAATTATGGATTCATGCTTTTTGAAGATAGACTTTACAGTACCATCCTCCAACATCTTGTAAAGGATAGAAGGTTTTATAGTGTGAATATCTCTTTGAACACCATAAATAAAAGTGAATTATATCTGCATTTAAAATTTATAATAACATTCTTCTAGCTTTTTCTAAGTTATCTCTAACGTATTTTATTGAAATTAAAAAATTTTAAACTTTTTAATTCTTTTAAATATTAATAAATTTTTAAATTTACTCCTATTAAATAATATATATTTTAATAATATATTTTCTCTCACAAATATTTATTGGAGATAACAGAGGACACTTGTGGTAAAAATATAATTACATGACTTACAAATAGAACAAAAAAAATCATTTGTTCTCAACCTTAAAATAATACTAGGGGGAATAATTGCTTAAAACAATAAAAAGATAGTTGGCTCATAAAAATAATTCTTTTTATATAGAAAAGTTTAGAAAAGTTGGGTTTTAGAAATTAACTAAGGTCAAGATATGCTTCTAAATAATGGAATTTGAACTCATGATTTTATAAGTTATGAGTCAAATTCTTACCAATTGAGTTAGTTTTTTTGTTTTTTTTTTCATAAAAATAGTCTTGATTTGATGTTTTTAGACAAATATAAGAAGTAGATTTTGTTGATATAAAAAAATATTTCCCTTCAGATAAAGATATTTGATGTTGTCTGGACACTATTAGAATTGGGCCTGGCACAATACCACAAAGATAATTGTTCTAAAGTGAAAACGTAACATTTCATACAAAAGAAATAAGTAGTACTTACCATCACATTTTGGCTTATGTGAAAAGAGGTGTATGAGTTCCCTTAACCATCAGCTCTTAAGTTTGATCTCTAGGGCAATGAAAATGAAGAAAATCTGCTTGAAAAAGACACCCTCCTTTAAGGCCTCATAGCACTCGAATTTGGATTAGTTAGAGCTATCAACTTCCAATACCATTTGGTTATAAAAAGAAAAAGAAGAAGAAAGAAGTAGTATTTTAACTCACAAATCTCGAAGTGTGTTGACCAAGTCAAGCATATGGTCATTTTCAATTGTCATCATTGTCATGATTTGATCTCAATATACATGATAGAATGCCATCAAGTGCAATATGAAAAGATTTATCTAGCATATGAAATTCTTGTTACTCTCACATCCATGTTATATGCATTAAACTAACATAGGGCAATATTAAATTTTTGATAATATATATTATTTTGTACAGTTATAGTCAAGATGGTTATAACTATTTTATTTTTTGTTATTATTTCATTCTTTAATAGATCTTTATTTTATTATTTGATAGATCTTTTTTCTTTGTGTAAATATATCTTATATTAGAATTAATAAGATAAGTGACTATTTTCACAAATTGTCTAGTTCTAGTGAAATTTCTTTTTCATTATTTTCTCTCTAATTTGGTGCTTTTGGAACCTCATGACACCCTAAATCCATCGTTCTGCCTTCCACCATTATGACTACTCTGGATGCTTCTGTACTTGCTGATGGAACTGCTTAGTCTTCATCTTCTTCTGCCTCTCTATCATTCACTTGGGATCAATACAATAGGTTTCTTACTCTTATGCAAACCCTACACCTACTACTTCATCAACTCCTTTGACATAAGTTAATTTTGTGACTGTCTTTCCTTCCACTCCTTCTCTCATTACGTCTTTAACACTAGGTATATCTCACGTACTTTCCTCTAAACTTCTTTCATCTTCCTGGATCATTGATAGTGGCATGACTAATCATATACATTCTTCTATTGATCATTTCTCCAAGTTCGTTCCTATTTCTATTTAGTTACCTGATGATTCTGTTGTTTAAGCTCATCATTATAGAATCATTTATCTTTCCTATTATTTTTTATCTTACTAATGTTTTATTTATTCCTTAGATTAACTATCATTTGATTTCTATTTCTAAACTTTATTTTCACCTTTACCGTTTCTTTATCTTCAATGCCACTCATTATTTCATTCAAGCCTTAGACTCTTGGAAGATGATTGGTATAGCTGAGGCTCATAATGTTCTTTATTTTCTTTAAGATCATGTAAGTAGGCTCTCACATTCTTCAGTTTCTCCTGTTACTTTACATTATAAATTTGTACCTTCTTCTGATTTGTGGCATCTTAGGTTAAGACATGGCTTCTCTGTTGTGACTAGTATTCTAGGTTAGAGATATCTTCAATTACTTGTAAACCTACCTTAAATAAAATTGCGATGTTTGTCATTTGTCCAAACAAAGAAAACTACCATTTCTTGTTAGTATTTCCCATACCACTTGTCCTCTTGAACTTTTATATGTTGATATCTGGGATCCATTTAATATTGCTTTTGCTCATGGCCATTATTATTTTTTGATTGTTGTTGATGATTACTCTTGCTTTACTTGGGTCATTTTGATGAAAGTAAAATCTAAAACTAGAACTCATTTGGAGCGCATCATTCTATTTTTGAAAAATTAATTTCCTTTTGTTGTAAAAATCATTTACTTAGACAATGGTCTTGAATTCTTCATGCATTCTTTCTTTGATTCAAAAGGAATTTCTTATCAAACAACTTGCGTTGAAACTCCTAAATAAAATAATGTTGTGGAATGTAAACACCAGCATATTCTTAATGTTGCTCAAGCTTTATTGTTTCAAAGTCATTTACTTTTAACTTATTGGTCTTATGCTATTTTACATGATGTTCACATCATTAATCATCTTCCTACCCCTGTTTTACAATAGTAAACACCTTATGAACTTTATAATGTGTTCCCTGATTTTTTTAATTTTTGTGTCTTTGGTTCTCTTTGTTTTGCTTCCACTTTTGTTTTTCATCCCATTAAATGTGATAATCAAACTAGGAACTGTGTTTTTTAGTTTTCACCTCAGCACCAATGGTTTTATATGTCTTGATTTGCATTCTTGCAATATTTTCATTAGTCGGCATGTCATTTTCTATAAAGTTGAATTTCTTTTTTCTCCATCTTCCACTACTTCTGTTGTTTTTGTTACTCTAAATTCTTTAGCTCCGGTTTCTCCTACCTTTTTAGATCATTCCTTTGCTATGTCCTTTCTTTATTGCCTTTACGTCACTCTTCTCAATCCCATAACCCTCTTTCCTACTTGGATGATTATTATTGTTCACTCTTTGCCTTAGCACCGTCTTCTTCCTTTAGTCTAGGTATTCGTTGTCCTTTATCTTCTATCCTTTCTTATAATCATCTTTCTCCTTCCTACAAACACTTTATTCTCTCTGTTTTTACTTTCTTTGAGCCTAAGATATATAATCAGGTAGTAAAATATCTTGAATGGAGGAATGCTATGTATGTTGAAATTTATGCTCTTGACCAAAATAATACATGGATCTTGATTGAACTCACTACAAGCAAACATCCCATTGGTTGTGAATGGGTGTTTAAAAAGAAGTTTAAGGTTGATGGTTTTCTTGACAAGTATAAAGCTCATTTAGTCACCAAAGGTTATACACAAACTAAGGGGATTGACTATGTAATATCCTAAAAATTATCCCCTTAATTAGTTAAGCTAATGAAGGGTAAATTTATAAATTTAAATATAAATAAATTTAAAAATAGTTAGAGATGGTTATTGGGTTCAGTTTCAGTTTTGGATTGGGTTCAAAAGTGAATTGGGTCACCCGAGCTCAAATTGAAGAGAAAAAAAATTAAATTTCAATCAAGTACATTATGCTGCAACATAAAAATTTACGTTGCAGCATAAATTATAGAATCAATTTTTTTTTTAAATGTAAAAAAGGGTTCAAAATAGTGAGAAAAGGCCAGAAACAGAGGGAGGGCAATGAAGAGAGTTGTTCATCTAGTAGGGCACCAACTTTTGGGCATTTTAGGGGTGATTGGAGCGTGATCTCAACTAAGTATGCCTTCCTTATCTCTTCTTCTTCTCTTTACATGTTTTGGAAGTGAGGTTTGAGGTTAGGAAATGATAATTTTTAGATCTAGAGCTATGGATCCAAATCCATTAATCTAAATGAGACTAATGGGAGTTGTTTGAGTTATTTAAGTCTAGATATAGTGGTTTTATACATCCATGAGAGTTGGCTCTCAATTGTGGACAAAATTATGCCCTAAAGTGTCATAAATGGTGATGCTTGAGGTAAATGGCTGCCATTAATGTTGATTAAAGATTGTGTTAGTGTTAGTTGGAACTAATGAGAGCTAATAAATCTAATGTGGTGATTAAACTCAATAGTTGAGAGCTTTAGGTTATTAAAGTATTGAAATTTGAGAGTTGGAAGTTAGTAATTTATGACATTGATGATGATTTTAAGTTGTTGGATTACATATTAGTAATTATTTAAGTTGTTGAGAGCTAAATAAAATTAATGAGAGTTAAGAAACTCATTGGATGTGAGGTTGATCTTGCAGTTAAGAAATTTGATTGTTAAAGTATAAAATTAGATGTTGAAAGTGGTAATTTTAATGATTATTATTGATGGGTGTTAATGTAATTGTAGACTAACCTCACGAAGTACCGGTGAGCTTGAATTTAGCTCGGAAAGCAAGGTATGATTAAGGGGTAACCTTTGACCTCTCAAAGGCTTGAGGTAATAGAGGAAACCTTATTTATATAGTTGTATGTTAATTAAGTAGTAGTTGAAATTTATGATTTGAAACTTGTTTGATGTGTCAAAGTTATGATGCAATTTTGGCAAATATGTGGTATTATACATGAAATAGCTTTTGAAAAATGAAGAGTTATGTGCATGATGCATATGTGTGAGGTAATGATGCCATTTGACTTTGACATTGTGAAAATATAACATATGTGATATATATATACAAACACACACATTAATTATGGAGTTTACTAGGAGTGAGAAATTGAAGTGGATATGACATGGGATTGTGATTTTAGTCACATTTGCATAATATGTGTAAACTGTGCATAGTATGATTATTAGCGGGAGTTCGCCTAGAGAGAGGAATAGATTGATAAATTCACGTGGTATTAGCAACAATTGTTAGAATCAAAAGCTTGTCTTGGCACTGATCATTGAAATTGAAAGGTAACCCTTATCCCATGGTTGATTTGAGACTATCCCACTTATTTTATGAGAGACTCAAACCTAACTAGTTTCTACTAGTTCATGAGGAGGCTATATTAAGGGTACGACACCCTATGATTGTTAATATTAGGGAAATCAAATTACACAAGCGAGTAAGTTGACCCTGGCTCGGTAACTCCTCACAAGTAAAAGGTTGGGTTAGCCTGTGAAGGGTATAGCCATCGATTTTATGTTAGAGATAATCAGGAGGATATAAAGTTGGCATATGATCATGTATCTAGTACCAACGACATATTGTTAGTATTGTGGTCCAGTGTAGTTAGGGGTGCATGGTTGGTATTATTGCGACCTTAAGTTGT
Organism: Prosopis cineraria; assembly: GCF_029017545.1. Classification (NCBI taxonomy): domain Eukaryota; kingdom Viridiplantae; phylum Streptophyta; class Magnoliopsida; order Fabales; family Fabaceae; genus Prosopis; species Prosopis cineraria. The sequence goes on along the minus strand of NW_026555334.1, from coordinate 9,879,286 downwards.
GCATTATTGATATATATATATATATATATGTATGTATGTATGTATGATTATGTGTTTGAAGCTCGGTCACATGATTTTATTGTTATGGCCAACGCTATATATTGTTATACATACTTTATTTGTATATTTATTGCCAATTGCATCTGTTTTCAATTGATATACAATTATATAGATTAGGTGAAACTTGGTTATTAAGTGGTTGTATTCACCCCTCTATTTAACATTTTACAGGTACTAGTTCCGAGCAGGACAAAGGGAAAGCACCAGAACTTGGGAACTTGATTTTCTACGATAAGCCTCTCGTAGTTTTAGTTGCATGTATGTAATTAATTGATATTGCTAACTAAGATGATCATATTTTGTTATTACTTACACTATTAAATATTGAGTATTGAAAGGTGTATTTTAGGCCTAGTGCATGTGGTATCTTTTTAGTTGAGATATATGAGCAAGGTTAAAATACTAGTGCAAGTATAAATTTAACTATATACATGGTTGTATTGGATTGTATTGAGTTTTAAAGTTAAAATGCCTCCCACTGTTATTTCTTAAATCAAGGGGTTGAGGGTTGAAATTGTGAAATTTGTGATCTCTTGTTGTTGTGGTTTGTTACATAAGTTGTCTTAAGTCTATTGAGTATAGTCTAAGGGTTGGTGTGGGCTTTGACAATTGGATTGAGTTTTGGATACCCTAATTATGTTTTGAAAGCATAAAAGTGTGAGTTTGCCTTTTGGTGTCCAACTTTTGATTGATAAATGATTTAAATGTGAAACTAATGCTATTAGTTAGAGCTGAAAAAAAGTTTTTTGTAGACACCTAAATCACCTCAATTGAATGTCAAATGGAGATTTGGTATATGTCAGAAATTTGGTCAAAAAATCTACCATGATAGCTTGTTGCTGCCATGAATTTTGCTATTTATGTTGTAATATAAAATTTTATATTGTAGCGTAATTGTGCCAGAATTAGTTTTTTTTCCTATTTTAACCCTAGTTTGATTTTATCTTATCTTTTATGATGTTCATGTTTCCGTATACATGTTTTGCTCTAATTTTATTTTTTTAAAATGATTTTATAGCATTTTAAGTTTTGAAAACTTGGGATTCTATTAATAAAAATTTTACAAATTTGCTAATTCATTTAAGATATTCCTTTAATTATTTTGATTTTGTGGAGTTAATTGTGGATAAGAAAGGGTGATTTTACAAACTACTTTGATACTTTTTCACCTATAGCTAAAGTAACTATAGTTCATTTAGTTTTGGCATTGGCAGCTACCAATTTTTAGCTCTTGAAGTAGTTAGATGTCAATAACGCCTTTTCTCATGGTGATTTGGATGATAAGGTTTATATGGCTTTTAATTTCCTCCTAGTTTTATTTCTCCATCACCTGATATTGTTTGCAAACTTTAAAAGTCTCTTTATGGTTTATAGCAAGCTAGCTGCCAATAGTTTACTAAGCTTACAACCACTCTTACTTCATTTGATTATCCCTAGTCTAAAGCCAATTATTCTTTATTTGTCAAGAAGACTGATTCTTTATTTACAGTGTTATTGATTTATGTTGATCACATTATCTTCGTTGGTAATGATTTTGTTGAAATTTCCAATATTAAAAGTATTCTTGATTAGTCTTTTAGAATCAAGCATTTGGGTTAGCTTCACTATTTTCTTGGTTTGGAAATAGCCCAAACATCTTCTGGTATATTTGTTTACCAATGGAAATTTACTTAGACATTCTTTTTTATTGTGGTTTTCTTGCTTATAAACCAACTTCTACCCCTATAGATAGGTTTGCCAAGCTTTCTAAAGATGATGGTACTTCTATTGTTGATCCATTCGCTTATTAGCGGTTATCTTAGTTTATATCTGACCCACATAATGCTCATCTACAAGTTGCTTATTGCGTTCTTCATTATCTTAAGTCCTTTCCAAGAAAGGGCTTATTTTTCCTTGTTGACTCTTATCTGATTAGGCCAATTGTGTTGATTCTCATTGATCCATTACTGGCTTTTGTATTTTTCTTGACAAAGCTTTGGTTTCCTAGCGCTCAAAGAAACAGTCCACTATTTCTCATTCATCTTTTAAGGCTGAACATCGAGCTTTTGGTTCTATGACTTGTGAGTTATAATGGTTGTTATTTTTGTTATAAGACATTCATATTTCTTATCTTTCTCCTGCACTGGTCTTTTGTAATAATCAAGCTACTCTTTATATTACCTCTAATCCTACTTTTCATGAGTGCATTAAGCATATCGAGTTGAATTGTCATCTTGTTCGTGATAAACTTCAAGCTGGCATCATCGCAGAACAAGAAGCTATCATGACTAAAGGAGGAATCTAATGACCTTGCAAAATTAATAATAGAAAACTATTGAATCAAAAAATGAAGGCTAAAGTATATTTTTGTATCTTCTAACTTTATATAAGATTTTAATTTAGTCCCTTAATTTTATAAAGTATTTTTTTAGTCATCTGATCTTAACACCATTAGCTTTGAAGGATTGTTTTTTTTTGTGCCAATCATTGTTATTTAAAAAAAAACTTAATATGTTAATATTTGAAGATATTTTGTCAATATTTAAAAGTTCAATGAAAAAATGTTTTGTGACAAAACTAATAGTGTTAGGGTTAAAGATTGAAAAGATACTTGAAAAAATTAAAGGACTAAAATAAAATCCTATACAAAGTTAAAACACCAAATAAATACTTTAGCCAAAAAAGAAAGAAAAACAAAAGCAAACAACATTGAATATCAAGGAAAGTGAAACAAGCAATTAAACACTTCCACATCACCACGCATTAAAACAGAAAATAAAGCAGGTTTGATCAAACACATTATCTTTCTCCTTTAATTGCCAATGTCAAGTTTTTCCGATCCTCTTCAATTTCAATCTCACTTGTCATATACCATCCAAGAATTCCAAAACATATATATAATCAAAACACAAGTTATGTTCTAACATAACGAGTGAATTTTTTATGTTCAAAATTACCAAAAACTATATATGTTCAGGACTAATTACTTCCACCACTAAAATGATCTGTTTTCATGGTTTTCAACGTGAGACTAATTAAACATGTATGAACGGACTAGGATTCAATATTTTTCCTTAAATCTAGATATGCATATGGTGATTATATGTATCATTTAATTACAATGATCCTGACATGATCATGAAATGACTTTTTAACATGTATATGTATTGATCCAAGGATGATCTGGATGACTAGTGGATGTGTGCAGGACGAAGAGAGCTAGTAAGAAAGAAAATAGGAAGAATTACATCCAAGTCCTTATAGGATTGCAAAATCATGTAATTATTTGGTTGTCATTTTGGTATGTTCTGATAGCAATGGATCTTAATAATATTTAATTGCATTCTCGAGACAATTAGAAAAGACTAGACTGGAAATGTGGAATCCACGTTTACAAAAAGAAGTGATGATGATTCCAAAATAATTGGCCAAGACTGAGATTACGTAGGGATTCAAACGTGAAGACGGTGCTTTCCACTATATAAAGCACTTGATAGTTTTTTTTAAAGCATGCTTTGCCAATTCCTTCTCCATTAATATTATATATCTTTTCTGGTGATAAAGAAAGTCATGCACTATGTTTTAATGTCCGCTCTGTCAAAGTCTTATCAAATGTCTTTTATTATTTTTAGACACAGAAAAAGATAACCTCAATTTATCTGTTGATTTGTGCTCCAATATGTTAGTGAATGTACAGATTATTGGAAATTAGAATATTATTTTATTTAAGAATTGGATCGGTTGACTTGTTGATCATCGTTGTTAAGGACTCGACCTGAAACAAAAATATTTTTTATAATTGAGTTAAGTTGGACTGAAATTGAGTTAACATTGAGCTGGTTTGCTTAAATCAGACTTGAGCTGTACAGATCTAAACCTAACATAAAAAAAAAACCTAATTTTTTAAAAAAAAAGAACCCAGAAAACTCAAAAATTTGACTGTGCCAAAATCCAACTTTATTTTTGAACTCTTCATGTATATACCAGAATGCTAATAACCCTGGATCATCTAGCTTTTAATTTAAAGTTTTTATTGTATTTTTACTAAAATAAAAATTATAAAATTTTTAATAAATCTAGATAATTTGAATTTAATTTAAATGATTCAATTTAATATTAAAATTTTTTAAGATTTTTATAAATTGGTCATCCTGATGTATTTTGGACCATCTAAATTTAAAATTTTTAACTCACAAATTTTTTCTAAAAAATATTTTTTAGAAAGTTTCAATTAGAAGATTATCTTTATTTTAATATTATATTTACCAAATAAAAATTTATGAAATTTCCATCAAAATTTATATAAATTTGAATTATCTATAGTACATATGGATAGTCTATTTATAAAATTTTAAAAACTTTGAATATTTAATTGGAATTTTTAAATTAAGTTTATATTGTACAAGTTGGTGATGAAATAAATTTATTAAAATTTTATAATTTTATAATAATAAATATAAATAAGAATAAAAAAATAAAGCCTTTTAAAAAAGACTTTTTAAATTAAAATCGAGATAGTCTAAATCTTACTACCTTGATGAGCATCATGATGAATATTGAAATTGACTTCCAATATTTACAAATAACCCACCAACAAAGTTTTCACACCAGTAGCATAATTTAATTTAATAATTTTATAGGTTATAAAAATTTTATAAAAAATATATTATTTTATGTTTGGCTACAATGAGAAAAATAATTATTATTTAGTTTTTTTATATTTTATAATATTTTGTGAATCTCTTTTTTAAAAATAATTTATTATTTAATTAATTTAAAATTTATAATATCTTCATACATCTCATCATTTTATAGCATTCTCTCTCATCTGTAGAGTGAGATTATTTTTAGAAGCCACTATAACTCTTTAAAATAATTAGAAATCTGTCTTTTTTTTAACATTCGTATTATTTTTAAAAGTTTAAACTTTAAACAAAAATAATAAAATTTCAAAAAATTTTCAAAAATAAATGACTTTGTCAAGAAAAAAAAAAGCTTAAATAAAACATGTCCTAAATCCTTGTTAATTAATTATAGCTTCAAACACAAATTCTTTCATCTGGCGATGGAATAAAATTATTATGGGAAAAAAATTTTTTATTCAATTATAAATGATGATAATAAATAAGAGAAATACTTAGATAAGCTAGGTGCATCATGTCGTTTATAGTCTGTTTAATAAAAACATGACATTTAAATGATATTAAATATAAATTAATTATAATATTAATAGTAATTGAGAGAGAAAAAGTAAGAAATCAAATGTGTATTATGTATAAAAATAAAATCAATTTAAAAAATGTCACATAAGATTTTATTTAAATTACTGAAAGTATTTTAATTGGATAAACCACAAATAATATAATGCACCTGATCTACTTAAGTATTTCTCAAAATAATATATAAAATTTTCCTTATTGAGATTTTAAACCAAAAGAGTTCACAGTACAAATAAAAATTACGTCTAACTATATTGCCAGACTAAATAAGGCAGCTCAACAACCTCAAACTCTATATAGTATACAAGTTTTTATGACTGGTTATGTAACAAGCCTAGGTTCCAAAAAAATTAATAGTTATATTATATTAGATTGGATTGGAGGATCCTGTTATGGTTTAATTAAGAAGAACATAAAAATAAAAATATGAGAGAAAAAGAGAATTGCCCAATCTTTGTTTGGCTACATCACCCTAACTTATAAAACATTTCAAGATAAATTATACATATAATAAAATTCATTAAATATACATTACAATTTTATTTTCTCTAAAAAAATATGAACGCTAAAATATTTTCTTAATTTAATACTCTATTTATAAAAAATTAAAAAGAGAGTATAATGTTTATGGACTAATAAAATTTTGTTTTTATTAAAAAGTTTTATGATTTAGTACGGAAAGAATATTTCATCATACATATTGCATTCCTACTCATGCATGCTATGATCTTGCCGTTGATTATTTCAGGCTTAACCATACACAATCCAACTGGATTATATACAAAGAATGATTGGGGCATTCAGCTGAAACAGACAAGGTGCAATCATCTTCACCAATACACATAATAGCCCCATACACACAGCAATTAATGGAAAAAGAACCTCCTCTTCAGAATCAAAACTATACCCCCAAGAAAATCATCCTCTGCAACAAAGTTCTCATGTTGGAGGAAGAAAAAACCAAGAACTCTACAGTTTTCTAAAGGAACACGTCTAATATAGTTGAATAATTTATCATAGTCACGCATTGAATAGAGTTGGGCAAGGCCAGAAGACACTGGGAGGGCGAAATGTGGAAGTTTCTAAGCTGAACATAGAAGCACGGCCTCTATAACTGAAGTAGACACAATTCTCTTCACATCCATGATAGTCTTGAGCTGAAAGATAGAAATTACAGTCTTTGCTCAAACAAACGCACGCTCATCCAAGCTTTCCACATCTAACCATCTCCCCCACTCCTCATCAAGCTTATACACTTTCAGTCCCTTATACACTTTCCACATCTAATTCTCTTCTTGTTGCTGGGATCACCTTCAACGTGCATATCAACAACATAGAGACTCCCACATGATTCTACCAAATGCTTCTTCCCCAAACCACGCAACGGAGGAGAAAACTGAACCACGTTCAGGGAAGAACAGTCAATCCAGTATATGATTCCCCATCTGTCCACAACATAGAGCTGATCCTTATGAACAATTATGTCATCGTAATAGAAGTTCTTATAATCCACAAGGGTCCATTCATCATCACCAAGTTTCGAAAACCCTAGTTCTCCATCGCTACTTACGGTGAAGAACTGCAATTCTCTACCTGGGTCCAAGCAAAATTGGGGAACGCCACCACTTTCCCACGGATCTCACGATGAGCAAGAGGAAACCTCAAACCAGAGACAATTAATGACATAGAATATGCTTTTACCAGTTCGACGAATCGAAAGTTCAGCAGATTCAGCACCTTAGGGACAGGGTCAGTAGGGCACCCCGAAAAAGAAGTGCGAGAGTCTACTGTACGCGAAAGGGTCCAAGAGACAGAGACGGCCGTAGTCGGATTCTTCAACCTTGATCAACCAGGCTTTGGGTGAGAGAAGAAGAAGAAGAAGTTGAAAGAGTTTCGGAGAGATCGGAAAGTTCGATGCGATAGATTGTGGTGGGGATGAGTAGGCGCTGGCCAGAAGAGGTGGCGATTATCGGAGTGAAGCTAGAAGGAACTGTACGAGAGGGAAGAACAGAGGAACGACGCCATAAGCTGCAGGTGGATCGAAATCGGAGAAGTTCGATGTTGCTCTTGAAGCATTTGTCGATCATCGACCATAGTTCGTTGGGAAGATCAGACCAATTCACAACACTCCGATATCGATCATCCATTTGGTGAATTGGATTCTTGATCTGATTATTTGATTGGGCAATACATAGAATTTACATATGTAGTGCCCCATCTTATACAAAGCTTTTTTTAAAAATATTTTTCTTTTCATACGTCCCTGAAAAAAGAGAGAAAAAATACAACTTTTATCCCTATGCATCTATACCTTCAGCGTGATGTGGTATTTTTTTCAATATTTTTTATTTTATTATTTCAAGTCTCTTAAATTTATATGCATGCAATGTTAATCCTTAAAAATTTAAGAATGACAAGTTTACAACCAAATTAATTAGTCCCCATGAAGAAAATAGTAGCCATTTTGCTCATATACGAAAGGACTAGGATTCAATATATTTCCTTAAATCTAGATATGTATGCGGTGATTTATTATTTTAAATATCATTTTATTACAATGATCTTGATATGACCATGAATGACTTTTTCACATGTATATATATAGATGCAAGGATGATCTGGACGACTAGCATATATGTACAGGACGAAAGCTGGTAAGAAAGAAAATTGGAAGAATTACACCCAAGTCCTTACAATTAAATGTTATGTTCAGGATCTTCTGCCACGATTAGCATTCTCGATACAATTAGAAAAGACTAGACTGGAAATGTGGAATCCACGTTTAGAAAAAGAAGAGATGATGATCCCAAATAATTGGCTAAGTTTGGTGGCTTGCACGATAACAACAAGACTGAGACTACGTGGGATTCAAACATGAAGAACGTGCTTTCCACTAAATAAAGCACTTGAGAGTTTTTTTGAAGCATGCTTTGCCAATTCCTTCTCCATTATTATTATATGTCTTTTCCGGTAATAAAGTAAGTCTTATCAAGGATATGTCTTTTATTATTGTTAGGCACCAACAAAAAAAAAAAAAGATAAGCTCAATTTATCTGTTTATTTGTGCTCCAATATGTTAGTGAATGTACAGATTTATATAGTTGTTAAGGGCTCAATTTGGACCAATTTTTTTTTTAATGATTGAGTTAGGTTGGACTGAAGTTGAGTTGCCACTAAGCTAGAAATCAGAGTTTAGTTGGATGGATTTAACCTAATATAAAAAGGCTAATTTAAAAAAAAAAAAAGAAAACTCAAAAGTTTGACTCTACCAAAGTCTAACTTTATTTCTCATTTTTCACATATATATAATATGATTTGGCAATAATTTTCTAAAAATGTCGACAATTATAAGTTAATGCATATACTTTTTTTTTTAATACAAGAAGATGGACAAAGCTGTGAGAGGATTAGGATTACAAAATCAAGTCAAATTAGAGTCCAGTAGGGACCTGCAGTTATAGGTGGTTCATTATAAATAATGAGATCATAATTTTCATGAGAGGTTTCACGTGCGAGCAGACTAGCGCATTTGTTTACTTCTCTAAAGTCATGGTCAAAAGTGACTTACCAATCTTTCATAACAGTTCCTTAATTTTCTTGAGTTTGATGTTAAAGGATGACTATCAAAAGAGTTGTGCTGGATAAGTGAGAGGGCTTCCATAGAATTAGTGTGTAAATTGATCTTAGTAAGTTAATATTTGTTTGCTAATCCAATAGAAGCAAAAAATTTGAGATGGCATTTTGATGAGAAGATATCTAATGAAAAACTTCAACACCCCACTTATTCTCCCAATGGAAGATGATAGATCACATATTTCATGAATTTAGTAGTGATCTAAGAAATATTCTGCTTGGACTCTGTGCAGATGGAATCAATCATATGGCAATCTTAGCAACACACATAGTGCATGGCCAATTTTGTTGGTTATTTATAACTTACCTCCTTGGTTGTGTATGAAGCATAAGCACATAATATTGTCTTTGATGATTTTAGGACCAATACAGCCAAGAAACAATATTGATATCTACTTGGCACCTTTGATCGAAGACTTGAAAATGTTGTGAGAGGAAGGTGTAGATATATTTGATGCTTATAAGCAAGAGTGCTTCAATTTGTGCTCCATAATTTTCACTACAATAAATAATTTTCCTGCATATGAAAACTAGTCAAGATATAGTATTAAAGAGCATAATGTATGTCCTATATGTGAAGAAGGTATATACTTCCAACAACTTAAGTATGGAAGAAAAATAATCTACCTTAGTCATCGAAGATTTCTTGATCCGTATCATCCTTATTATAGATTAAAGAAAGCTTTTAATGGCTCACAGGAGTATGAAATGGCTTTAAATGCCTTAATTAGAGAGCAAGTTTATCAACATGTTGAAAGAATTAATGTCATCTTAGGTAAGAATAAAAAAAAATGCAAGTGAAAAGAATTTGTGAAAAAAGAAATTTATTTTTTTTATCTTTCATATTGGCAAAGTCTAGATGTAAGACATAATCTTGATGTGATGTATATGGGGAAAAATGTGTGTGATAGCCTTGTTAGTATGCTTATGGACATAAATGATAAGACTAAGGATTGAATAAATGCCAGACTAGATTTAGCTAAAATGAAAATCAGAAAATGCTTACATGCATAATTAGAAGAGGGAAGAGAGCTGATTTGCCACCAGTGGCACACATATATACACAGATGAGAAAAAAAAGTTTATGTGGATGTTGCATGGTATTAAGGTGCTACAAGGTATTATTCTAATGTTAGAAGACTTATCTTAATGAATGATTTGAAGTTAACAAGCTTGAAGTTAACAAGTTTATGTGGATGTTTGCATGGTATTAAGGTGCCACAAGGTATTATTCTGATGTTAGAAGACTTATCTTAATGAATGATTTGAAGTTAACAACCTTGAAGTCTCATGATTGTTATGTGTTGATGTAACAACTTTTACTAGTGGCTATTCGGGACATTATGAAAGATGATGTGAAACGTACTATAACGAGATTGTGTATTTCTTCAATGCTATTTGTAGCAAAATCATTGACGTTGACAAGTAGATTGATTGGAAAATGAGGCTTACACTATTTTGTGCCAATTAGAAATGCACTTTGCTCCAGTATTTTTTAACATCATAGTGCATTTAATTGTTCATTTAGTTAGGGAATTAAGGCTTTACAATCCTATTTATCCAAGGTGGATGTACCCATTTGAGTGATGATATGAAAATTTTGAAAGGGTATTCCAAGAACCTATACCGGCCTAA
>NW_026555334.1:9155173-9201484 GCF_029017545.1 Prosopis cineraria | reverse complement strand
AAAAACAATGGGAAGATGTAGAGCAAACTAAATCTAAGAACAAGCCCACTTTCGATTAACAACCTAGATCGTGATCATCTTGAAACCCCACCATGGTGTTGAAATCATATCGCACCTACTCATCTCAATCTTCTTCCTCTTTAAACCCTACCATCATCTTTTTTCATTTCCCTTAATGTCATCCATAGCCTCCCACATTGTGGCTTTGTGGGAGAGGAAGAAAACCAAAGAGGGGATGGTTCAGTTAGAAGGGGAGAAGACCAGATAAAAGAGATAAAGATGGGGAGGGGAATTGCTTTCAAATCTGATGGTAAGGGGAGGGGAAAGATTGATGTGGATATGTTCTTTTTTTAAATTTCAATTTCCAAAATATATGAGATGGCTGCCAACCAAGTGAGTTAAAGTCAAATTAACAATCAAACATAGTCAAAACTGATGGCAAGGCAAAATGAATCATAAAAAAACTTGAGGATATAAGGCCAGTTGCATAGAAACTTCAAGGGTAAATTTATACCTTAACCTTAATTAATGTTATGCAAAAAAAAAAGCATGTTCTTAACCTTATATAAGATTTTAGTTTAGCTTCTTAATTTTATAAATTATTTTTTCAATTCTTTAACCTAAGACAGTATTCAAAGTTGATAGCTCTAACTAGTTCAAATTAAGCTAGATCAAGCCCTAAATAAGGGATAGATCTTCCAAATACATCATTTTAATTCCTATCACCCTAGGAATTAAACCTAAGAGTTGATAGTTAGTATTTATCCCCCTTCCATCTAAGCCAACAAAATAATTTTTAAAGGGTTAAGAGTCACTTTCATCCCTGTGAACTTTACCCTTAGGATATATATAATGTCTGTATTAACATTATTAAACATTTCACATAACACTATTATGGGTAACCAAGATTAAGAAAATCCTTATATTAAGTTACCATAATAGAAAAGGGTTAAATTCAAAGTAGTTAAAGGGATCTAACACTTTTAAAAATAGATGAGTTCAAACATAAGTTTAAAACATCATTAAAGAAGTCCGGAGCATGGCAAAAGGAAAACAACAAAAAGGTATCAATTAAGGAAAAATTAGGCATTCTACTTAATTTTTTCCATCCACCATGGCATAGGTGTCACCTGCCATGGCAAATGGCATAGGGAGAAAACCCCCATATTGTATCGTGTGCTGTAGCACATGTACACTGCACTTTTGAGTGTGTTATTTTGTTATACAATATCTTATTCAACTGATTCAAGTGTCCACATATAGATAATTAAGCCACCTAACTATTTGTATTAGTTTCATAATAAAATAATTACCATTTAAATTGGACATCCATGTGTAAAAAGTCACATTTTCCTTCAAAACATGCACAAAGGTGTCCAAAACCATAAACCAAATGTCAATAGCCTACTGACCACTTAAAATAACTCATGTGAACCATAATGTACTTCATATATAATAAATCTATATACATACATCTTTAACACAATATCACCATTAAAACCTTAAATTAACATTACAACCAAGGCGGCTAATGCATAATCCAACTTAATATCTCTATGGCCAATAATGAATACATAATCACATTAATATACATACTTGCACTAGTATTTTAGCCTCTCACAATAGTTTTCATATCGTTTATAACAATCTAGGATGTTTATAACTACCCTTTAACTCTAAAGTATAGGCTTTCAAACATATCTTTAATATCTAAATGTCCTCTCAGTCTATCTATCTGTTTGAGGGTAATAGGCAGTGCTAAATTTCAACTTAGTTTAGTTGATCTTTGCAACGCTCTCTAAAAGTTTGATATGAACCATAATCATGATCAGAGATAATGTTTTCTAGCACCCCTATGAAGTCTTACAATTTATTCACATAAACCTCAGCATATTTCTTAAGAGAATAAGTCACCTTTACTGCTAGAAAGTATGTAGACTTGATTAATTGATCCACCACTATCCATCATATCATGTCCTACTTGCATTCTAGGTAGACTAGCGATAAAGTTATAGAAATGTGGTCCCACTTCTATTTTGGAATCTCCAATGGTATAACATGCCTCTAAGCTTTTGATGCTGAATCTTGATCTTTAGCATGTCAAACATTGAATTACATGCTTTATCACATCCTTCTTCATTCTAGGTCACCATCACATTCTCTTCATGTCTTAATACATCTTGGTAGCTTCAGTATGAATCGTATGTATACTCAAAATAATGTGCCTCATCCAGAATTGTCTCCTCAACTCCCTATCATGTGGTATACAGATTTGGTCTCAATATATAGCATAATTGTCATCATTAAACTTGAACTCTATTGTCCTCTTCTCCCTTATATTCTTACTGATACTAAGAAGAAAATTGGTAATATCCTTTCCTTTTAGTCCCATAATTATTCCGATTCTCAAGTAAATAGGAAATGAGATTATAATGATTAACTTAATACTAAGTTTCAATAGTTAGCAAATGGGGATTCTAAGTTTACAAAACTAAAATCATTTACAAAGTCATACAACTAGAGATAAATCAGAGTTTCATAAATATGTGAAAGTATAGGATCATTACATAAGTGAGTGCATTTGTTTAAGAATTTGAAACAAGAAAATTTCTAGAAAATTTTAAGGTGTGTGCCGCAACTCGTTGAACATACCACTATGGCATGTTCACCTCTGTGACACTTGCTGTGGCTCATGGTATCATATGCCATGGTGCAATTGCATAAATTTTGACAGTAAATTCTGCTGTTAGTTTGAAAGCCTTAGGGACAACTTCTGATGCGTCCCAAAATCTCTGTCCGATGTTCAATTGATGCAAACTATATAGAGAGCATTGGCTTTAGACTCAATCTTTCTAAATTAAAAATTAGATACAGTTTTTAAAACTTACACTTTTTCAATAATTTTCACAAAATAAAGTGTTCAAACCATTTACCAAAATGCCAATAGCCACTACACCAATTAGACCACATGCAAAACATCATGACTAACTCGTGTAATGCACCATATCACATGAAATACTCACAGATCAATTTTTACTACTCAACCCCTTAATCTCAAAAAAACATACAAAGGGGGAGTTTACCATGATTTTATTAAGACTCCATAATCATCTCATAATATGTTCTACTCTTATTTACATTAGTTTTTGGCCCTATCACAAATAACATATATCATCACTCGCTCTCTAAGGCTCAAAATACACTTACAATTTACAATTCACATAATACAAGTAAGGATCAAATGAGTATTCCTAATTGGAAATTAAAATTATCATATACATATAAATACTCAAAATAAAGAGGCCTACTACAATAAGATCACGGTCCTAAGCCTCTAGGTGTGTTTCTCTGTTCACACCTCTTAAGCTATTCTCTAAAATATTGAAGATAGTGGGGTGAGTACAAATACTTAGTAACCAAGGTCCGACTAACCCATACTAATGCCGTCAATAGTTTAAAATACAAGTGGCATATAAATAATCTTCAAACTAGGTAAACACATTAAGAATATACATATACATTTTTAAGCATAATAGCAAATTTGGAAAATAATGCTTATAGCAATTTTCATATCAAGAGAGTTGGTCACATAAGTCATTGACAGGTAATTGAAGTAATTAAGACTCAACTCATGATTATCATTACCAGGTCATGATACAAATAGCTGTATGTCCTTACTCCTATATGCATGACACACCTTCCTTACATCCTCCTTATTCCTCTAACATGAAATCGTGGGTTATAACACAATGGGATAGTTTTATATTCCGTAACTTCCCTAGCGTAAACATTTGTGAGGGGATTACCTAGCCAAAGACACACCTACCTACCCACTATAAAACATGGTTTTTCCTATTTCTCACACTATGAGGTGTCATACACCTTAGACTAGCTTCCTCATTGAACTATTGGATAGCTAGCTAGGTTGAGTTTCTCGTTGAACTAATAGGACAATCCATTATTGAACAAGTATGACAATATAAATAAAATCATTTCAGGCAAACCATCGCATAGATGGGCCTTACCACATAAGATTTTATCATCTACTTTTCTTCCTAGGTAAACTCCTTCCTCTCAAGATCATAAAATGCATATTCATGCAATAATTCATACTTTATAAATTAATAGAACTTCACATAATCAATTTCATTGAACTTCATCATTACACAAATTATTGAACTTTTAAACACATTTCATAGAACTTCAAACCAACTAAGTTATTCAACTCCAATTTCACAATCATTCTACCATCACACTTTCAAAATCATTAAACTCCACTAATTTTAAAAATAATTGAACTTCTCATAAACAAAGATTTATGTACTTCTCAAATCACAAAGTCATGAACTCCAATAAACATAATAAAAAATATTTCGATTTTGTTCTCAAAGAATTTCACATCACAAGGCATAAAAATCAAAAAATAAATCTTGTGAATTCTCTAACAAATCAAGCCATATTTGCTTTCATTTTAATTTATACATTCAATGATCAATTATAAATCCATAAACTAATAAACACATAAAAGCATAAGATAGAATTTTCTCAGTTGTCTTAAACCTTTGAGAAGTCAAAGGTTTTACATCTCAATTACCTATTCCTAAAGCTTTTAAGAAGCTTGAATGGTGTCAATGGTAGTTACTCTACAAGCATTTACCATGCAAAACATCAATATCCATATTTGAGCTATTTTTCACTAATACTTCAATATTTCTTAATACTCAAGATTTATTCTTGACTCATGTAAAAGTGCCCATAAGTCTTAGCTTTCTTTAACCCTCATTAATAATATTGAGCTCTTAAATGGTTATAATAGAATCACATTATTCCCAACTACTATATTTAGGAGAATTTTAGACATTTAATGTCCTCCAACTATTAATCATTATAAAATCATAAACACCAAATTTACTTAGCTTAATCTACTCCTATTAACTCTATTTAAGTCAATAGGTTCGGACCTGTAGCCTTTATCGACTGAAAATCACCATTATCAATCAACCTTAACTTCTACCATCAAGAAAATGGAAAGAAGAGAAAAAGATTTAAATAAGGAAGCTTATCTTTGGTGTTTATGAACTCCAAATTACTCCTATAAGTCAGTTTCTTCAAGCCTTAGCTCAGCTATTTCATCTCTCTCTCAGTTTCCTTTGTTTTTCTCTTCTCTTTTTCTTCATTTTCATAATTTAATACAGCACAAATCTGACCATGCGTCACAACGGATGCACAATATGTTATGGTGCATGGCACAAAGAGCTCTCCCAAATGTGTTGTCACATATGCACCACAGCAGCTCATGCACAAGCCGCGACATGTGGTATAGAATCACTTTCTTTAGAAGTTCTTCCTTTTCCATTCTTGAGTGACCTAATTCTCTTTCAAACCCACGTTAGAACTAAAATCAAGACCAAACATGCCTGCTAGGCCTCTTTAGTGACACACCTCACTAATACACTTAGTTAGTCTATTTGAGCTTAATTAATCTTATTTAAAATCAAGGATGTTACAAAATTCATCCTCCAACTGAGTTGCTCACAATTCTCTCTAGAATTCATTCATCATCACTATAGAATGTACATTACATAATGTCATCTGTGGTGCTTTCCTTTAGGTATCAAAAAATGTCTCAAGCAAATGGTGCTCTTGTATTATCATGTAAGTGATATAAATCATATTTTAGCTTAAAGCATTGACCACTATATTACCTTTACCTAGATGATACTTTATCTCAAAGTTGTAATCTTTGAGAAACTCGATCAATCTGTACTACCTCATATTTGGCTCCTTCTGATCTATCATATACTTTTAACTATTGTGATTGCTAAATGCTTCAAACAATAAACCACACAAATAATGTTTTCACATCTTTAAGGCAAAAACTACCATTGTTAATGCCAATCAGGCATAGGATAGTTCTCCTCATGCGGTCGCAACTGTCTTGAGGCATATACTACAATCCACTCATCTTACATTAAAACACATCTTAAAGTCCTTTATTGAGGCATCTATATAGACAACATATGGCATATGCATGTCAGGAATGACAAACACCAGTGCTGAAATCAACTTTTTCTTCAAATCTTAAAATGCCACTTCACATGTATCTGTCCAAACATACGGTTGATCCTTTTTAGTTAACTTAGTTAGTATAGATGTAATTAAGAAAATCCCTATGTGAACTATCAGTAGTATTCTACTAACCTAAAAAACTCTAAATTTATGATCGAGGTAGGTTGTTCCTACTTTAAAATAGCATCCACTTTGTGTGGATCTATTACAATCCCATTATATGACACAATGTGCCTAGGAATCTCACTTCCCTTAACCAAAACTCACATCTGTTGAGTTTGGCATACAACTTATTGTCCTTTAAATTCTGTAGGACTTTGCAAAAATGCTTAGCATGTTCTTCCTCATCCCTAAAGTATATCAAGATATTGTTTATGAACACCACCACAAACTTATAAAAGTAGGGACAGAAGATCTAGTTTATGTATTCTATAAATACTGCTAGAGCATTTGTCAAATAATTGTCAAACAAATGGGATTACAAGAAATTTATAATGGCCATATTTAGTATGAAAAGTTATTTTTAGCACATCCTCCACTCTAACCTTTAAATGATGGTCACCTGATCCCAAATTAATCTTAGAGAATATTAAAGTCCCAACTAACAAATCTAATAAATATCAATTCTAGGCAATGGATATGTATTCTTCACAGTCACCTTGTATAGTTTGCTTATAATTAATGTAGAGTCACATACTGTCATCCTTCTTTCTGATAAACAATACAAGGGATCCTCATAGAGACACACGCAGTCAGATAAAACCCTTATCCATTAGTTCTTCAAGTTACTTTTTAAGTTCTACTATTTTAGATGGAAACATCTACTAAAGAGCCTTTGAAATGGCTCAGTCCTAGGCATCAAATCAATTGAGAACTCTACTTTTGCTCAGGTAGTAAGCTAGACACTTCCTTAGAGAAAACCTTGAGAAATTCATTCATTACCCCTCTTTTATCAATACCTCTAACATACATAGCATGTGTAGAGAATAATACCATATTGGCCTAACAACCCTGCTGAATGCATTTATCTTCTTACATTACAAACAAGAATCTTGACTGACTAGGACTTGTTGAAGATGTTATATATATAGGTAAAGAAATCATCTTCCTAGCACAATCTAAGGTCACATTATTGGTTGATAACGAGTGCATGTTGACTACTACATCTATCCCACTCATGGGCAAGCAAATTAGATTTATAGTAGAAATTTTATTTTTAAATTTGAGCTCAACATTTAATTATGCATGGTTGATCTTAACAAAAGCTCTCACTGATGTAGACACATTTGTCACATAAGGTAATTTATGACTAATGAATTTCAATCTCATCACGGAGCATTTGATATGCACTCAAGTCAAACAAGGCATCAATATCATATCCATAGAGAAAATTTTTATCTCAAACCAATTTTGGAGACATGTTAGCCTCATCCTATGTCAATGAAAACACTCTCCTAAAAATAGTAGATCTCTACTCTAATACACCCAACTTGTTCTCCTTACAATATTTCACAATGTGGCCTATCTTGTAATACTTGAAGCAGGTACAATACTTACCTACATGATATTGACCATACTTAGTGCATAGCGGGTTCCTAACGATGCTAAGAGTAGGAGCAAGCATAATCAAAGCCTAATAAGATAGCTGTGAACTCCCAACACTATTCTTCGATCTACTACTCTTTTAGAAAGAACCTCAGGATTGAGACCCCTTTTGAATTGTCTTCTTCTCCCTAAAGCTCCTAGACTTATTGGAGCTAAAAATAGACTTCTTAGTAATTCTACCTGTAAGGCCAAGTGATTGAGAAAATCCCTTAACTCTTCTTTTTCCTTTCAAGCTTTTGTTATCTACCTCTTCTTGTAGCAATTCTCAACTTGTTACATATCTTATCAAAAGATGTGATCCCCAATAAGGCAAGTTGTTACTTGTACTCCAATCTCATCTTCTCTAATTGTCTCTCTATCTTCCTCCTAGAGTCATCCTTCTCTTAAAGGTAGGTAGAATATTTTGAAATTGGTTGAATCTTGTGATGAAGTTATCTTCATCATATTCCCTTCCTTTAGCTTATAAAATTTTTCCTCCTTTTTAGCTCTAAAGGCAATCAAAAAGTAAAAAAAAAATCAAGGAATTACAATTTAAACTCCTTCCAGGTCCAATAGGATTCATTTGTCAACCTCATCGAGTTCTACCAATGCTTGCCCTCCTTCACAAACTACACAAAAGCCAAGATAACCTTCTTCTCAACTGAATAAGGTGCCACCTTGAAAATAGTCTCAAGGTGTTCAATCTAGTCTTATGCTTCACCTTCTTTTATGCTTCCATCAAAGGTAAGTAGATTAAATTGGGATAAACTCTTCCAAGCTTGGTTAAAAGAAGTTTTAGATCTATACTACCTAAAACCCTAGATTGCTTAGGTGTTCTCTCTTTATATCCTTCTTCTTCCCCATACATTTCCTCCTCATTCTCAATAGTCTTACTACCCTCCAGACTCAATCATTTCTCGATGCACCTTGCTCTCTTATAGTGTTGCAAATTTTCCTTATCAGTTCCCTTATCTTAATTAGTAAAGTCTTATTGCCTTAAGGCTTATTCCTAGGCTATTACAAGTTTTCTTACCTAGTAAGAATGAGGTCCTTTAATGGTACCCCTGTGTTCTCAAGTACAATATTAAGGGCAAATAAATGGCCACCATTAACAATACTAGCATATTTCCTTCTTGCCATTATTCTTTCCTCCTAAAGATAGAAGTAACCATGGAGAAGGTAAATATACTAATTAAACAAATTATGCAAAGGGAAGACAAGGTGTAATAAATAAATAAATAAATGTGTGTGTGTGTGTGTGTGTGTTTTTTTTTTTTTTTGCCAACTTCTAGATGTGGATGCAAGCAACAAAATCTAAACATAATTCAAGGAATACCAATCTTAAAACTCATGAAACTAATACTAAATTATAATGTCTGCCTTAACATTACCAAAACACTTCACACACAACACTATCATGGTAACCAATATTAAGTAAATTCTTATATTAAATTATCATAATAGAAAAAGATTAAATTCAAAATAGTTAAAAAGTTAGGATTTAAGGAAATCCTTTTGAAAATGTACTTGAGCTCAAGCATAATTAAAGAAGTCACGAAAGCATGATAAAAGGAAAACAACAAGAATGTATCAATAAGGGTAAATTAGGCATTCTACCCAATTTTCTCCATCTACCATGGCACAAGTGTAACTTGCTACAATAGATGGCATGGGGGTAAAAACACCCATGTTATATCATTTGCTATGGCGCATGCACATTAAGCCATAGCACACCCTTATTGTCATGACAGCTCTTTGAAACTAAATTTTAGAGTATGTCATTTCACCATATGACATTCAATTTAAGCAATTTACATATCCATATTTAGCTAATCAAGCCACCTAACTATTGACACTAGTTTTACAATAAAATATATAACCATTTACAAATTAGACATCCGAGTGCAAAAAGTGACATTTTCCTTGCAAAACATGCACAAAAGTGTTCAAAACCACAAGCCAAGTGCTAATAGTCTAAGGACCACTTAAAACAACTCATATGGACTATAATGTGCCTAATAGAACAAATAAATCCATACATACATACATATATAGATACATACATACATACATATATTAAAACACAATATGGCCATCAAAACCTTAAATTAACATTAACCAAGGAGGTAAATGCATAATTTAACTTAACATCTCTATGGCCAATAACCAATACATAATCACATCAATACACACCCTTGTACTAATGTTTTGGCCTCTCACAAAAATTTTCATATCATTTATAACAATCTTGGCCAACATACACTAAAATAACAGCATAAAATTTTTACAAATGCAACCAAAAATACATGTCCTTACTTGGCATTCGTCAAGTACATCCAAAAAGGAGAAGCTATACTACTAATAGCACTCCTACTTCTTGGTGTCATCTTTCTTCCCTTTACCCTTAGTAGAGCCTTCACCTGTAAAATTTTAACCAAGAGGGGTGAGAATAATGTCTTGCCAACTAAATAATTTAATCTATCTACAAGTATGTTAGGAAAGTATATGAGCATGTAAAGTGATAGCTAAAATAAATAGTCAAGAATCATAACAATATGTGTGTGTATTTTCATCCAAAAATAATGCATGATCAAACACTCCACCTTATATTCTCCTTATTTTTTTAATAAAACTATGGGCTAATAATTCAATAAAACTAAGTCCATATTACTAGATTGGCCTCATCTCACCAATTATGGGAGGCATCTTGGCCAAAGGTGGCTTTACCCCTTCTCGAATCATAGATTCCCCTATTTTTGAATGTCCGAGGTGTTGTATACCTAATCTATCACACTGATAATACAAGGACTTCTAAACAAGGAATATTGAGGACCGGGATTACTAAGGTGTAAGTACCATATAGATTTCATACAAACCTACTCGCTTAGGGTGAACTCCCACCCTCTCACAATGATCAAGCTCAGACATATATCACATCAATGCATAGTCATTAAAACATATCTAGTTCATCATCAAACACTAATATTTCCACCTTAAAACGTAATTTCATAACAATAAATATGCACGTGCGTGTGTGCGCGTGTGCGTGTGTGCATGTGTGTGTAACATCCAAAAAAATTTAACCCTAGTTTAGTAACTTAATGAGGGTAATTAGTAAGTTAATGAGGTATTTGGCCAGAGGGGCTTAACTTGGCATAATTGTTGTGATTTCAACCCTAGAAGTGGTCTAGATCGATGGCAGGCAACCCGAGCAAGGAAAAAGAAAGAAAAAATAAAGAACTATTCTTTGTGCCACACGCTGCGGTGCTTGATTAGTTCACTACGGCATGCAAATACAATTTAAATGTAATAGGCTCCTTTATGCCATGCGCCGCAACAGAGGGTGGCACATGGCCAAAAATTAGATATATCTGATTTGTTTTGCACGTGAAAACAGAAGAGAAGAGGAAGAGGAAAATGAAGAGAATGCTAAGGCTTTACTAAGGCACATATATTAGCTCTCTGTTGACATTTTAAAGCTCCCAAACACCTAAGGTAGGTAATCTAAGCCTCATCCTTTCTTTCTCTCCCTCGTTTATGATGGTTTATGGTAGGGTTTAAGTTAAGAGATGAATTTTTAGACCATAGAAGTATGGGTCCGATTCCTTTGGTTAAAATGAGTATAATGGGAATTGTTTAATGTATTGGGATGCCACATTTATGATTTCAAAAGTAGTTGGTCCATGGAAATATTTATTATCTGAAAAGTATTATAAATATGGTAGTTGAGAAAGGTTAATGTGCATTAATGATGGTTTGAGGTGTTGTTAATAATAATATGCATTAATAGAACCTAATAAGCCTATTAGGTAAGAATGGGTAGTGATTATGAGTTGATAAAAAATAGAGCGTGTGGAGTTTTATATTGATGAAGCTTCAAGAGTTAAATAATGATAATATTCTTGTGGTATGGATGTAGAGAGGTTCATTGTGGTACCATTCAAGCTTGTTGAAGCTTTGAAAAGTTAGTATAATTGATTATGTTAATTGGGGAAAACTTAATCGTTATAGTTGAATGTTAATTATGTTTATGAAATGTGATTTATGAGTTAAATTGATGATTTATTTTGGAAAAATGTTGATTTGTGAAATGGTTTTTGGAAAGAAAACCTTGATTTTTGCCACCCTTGATGTTTTATGAAATTGATTATGATTTATTATTATTGGGTGGAGAATTGTCATATATTATGTGTCAATTATGGAGTATTGAGCATGTGGGATTCATGTATTATGAATTGATTGTTAAATTGCATATTATATGAAAATGTGCATAGCATAATCATTGGCCAGAGTTTGCCTAGGGAGGGGAGTAGATTAGTTGAAATCCACGTGGTATTGATAGTGATCGTTGGAATCGATAACTAACCTTAGCATCGACCATTGAAATCAGGGGGTGGCCCTTGTTCCATGGTTGTTTCAAGACTGTCTCACATGTTCTATAAGGGACTTAAACCTAACTAGTCTCCACCAATTCATGAGAAAGCTAAATTAAGGGTACGACACCCCATGTTTGTTAGTATTGGGGAAACTGGATTATATAAGTAAGTGAGTTCACCCTAGCCTAGTAGCTCCTTGCAAATGGAAGGCTGGGTTAATCTGTGAAAGATGTAGCCATATGATAGCCATCGATTTTGTATCGAAGGTAATGGGAGGATATAAGGTTAACATCTAATCATGCATATAAGTTCGGCCACATGGTTGTTAGTTTTATGGTTTGGCATGTGTTAAGGGCGTATGGTTTTTTTTTTTTTTGACCTTGTGTTATGTTTTTGCTAAATAACATGATATAGTATTTTGTGGCAAGCTTGGTCACATAATTATTAGTTTTGTGTACCGTGGCCTAATGTAATTTGATATATGTGCTTATTTGCCTAATTACATCTATTTGCAATGAATATACAACTATATGGGTTAAGTTAAACTTGGTTATTGAGTGGTTGTACTCACCCCTCAATTCTCAATATTTTTATGACCTAGCTTATCAGATCTGAGTTGGGGGAACATACAGAGGCTTAAAATTTGTGGAGTAATTCTCTATACACCTCTCTTTTGTTATTCTTATATGTATTGGTTAACGTAATTGCCAATTAGGATTAATTGACATGATTTATGCACTACTTTTATGATTTTGTATATAACTAGCATATTTTATGCCCTGGGTTAGTGAGTTTTGGTTGTGAACTCGTGGATAAGGCCAAAATACTTGTGCAAGTAGAAACATATGTATTTTGAGAAATTTGAAATGAAATAGTTAATTTTGTGCAATATTTCCTCCCCTTATATGTTTTATAAAAATTAAGGTTGAGTAATGATTTTATGATATAAGTGTTTTTAATTATGTATGGTGCATTGCACGAGTCTGCAAGAGTTTATTAAGTGTGGTCGGATGGTTGGTGTAAGCTATTGACATGTGTGATTGAGTTAGGACACCCCATTTGTGGGATTTTATGAAAAAGTGGTCAAAATGAGTTTTGGTGTCCAAATTTTTATAGAAAATGAGTTTGAATATGAAACTAGTGCCATTAGCTGGAGTCAAGAAAAAGCTTTGTGTAGACACCAAAACCACCTCAATCAGACGTCGAACAGAGGTTTAGGATGTGTCAAAAGTTCATGCCCTGTGCTGTCATATGACAACACTGATCTATCAAATTTCATGCAATACGCCATGGCGCATGGTGCCTCACACCATGGTGCATGGCACAGAGAAGACATACCACATCGCACATGCCATAAGCCACAGCGCACGAGTCACTTTTTGTATAAAGTCTATTTTTGAGTTTTAAAACTCATTATTTGGGTCCCATTTGATTTTCAAGCTTCCACTTTGCTTTCAAAACTCTGATTAGAATTTATTAAATCATATTTGAGATTCAAATTGTTGAGATTAGGATTCCATCAAAAGAATTTTGAGAAATTTCTTTTATAAAACTTTATAATTTGGTAATCCTTTGAGGCTTAAATCTTGGATTATCATGATTTAGAGTAAATTGTGATTTAACCTTAGGGAGGTTACTGTATCTCTGTGTATGTGTGTGTGTCTCTGTGTGTGTGTGTGTGTGTGTGTGTGTGTGTGTGTTTGTGTCTGTGTGTGTTAAATTACTAATTTAAGAACAATAGTATGAAATTTCATAAACCCACAACCATCCAACACACAAGTAAAAGGACTAGGTTATTTAGTTACCTCAATTCTTTTATCATAAAAATGATTATCGTGGCAATTATCTACTCCTTGGCCTTAACTTGCTCAAAAGGATTCGAACAATAATTAATCTATAATATTAAACATCAATAGTCAATTTACAACTCTAATAAATACCCTTTAAACACTAAGTTAGGTTACCCATACCAACATTTCATCAACTTTATTTAACATCCATAAACTTATATGGTATAAAATTACAACCCACATTACTCTCAAACCTATAATTCAAGCTTAAGGTTTGTCCAAATCCTAGCCCAAGGCTCTAAATCATTATAAAATCACTAAACTTAGTATAAAAGCTTAAATTAATTCCCAATAACTCTATGTAAGCCAATAGGCTTGACCATAACACCCCTATAACATAAATTAACCTCCTACAACACCACTCAACATTGAAAATATGAGGAGAAGGTAGATGAGATGTAAGAGAGACTTGCCCAACTTGAATGAAGCTAAAAATACGCGTTAAAGTCAAGCCCTAGCATAGACAAGGAGAGCTCCTTCCAATTTTCCTTTCTTCCTTTCTCTCTTTTACATCTCTCACGTGCCTGATTTAATGAAAATCAGGTTCGTCTACCATGACATAAAAACTGAGCCTCAAGTTTTTTAGGTCCTCTCTTAGGCCTGGTGGCCTAAACACCATCCTAGTCCACTTTTAAGACTATCTAAAGATCCAATAAATTCATGAGTAGTCAAAAGACAACATTAGCTTGATAAATCTCTAATTTACCAATTTACCCCTATTAAAAATTTAAATTTTAAGTCTAAAATTTGAGGATGTTGTAGTTTGTGGTACCCTAAATTCAATACTAGGTCATTTTTGTTTCTGAACAAATGTTTTATGGGTCATTGGTTGTCCTCAATGTTGACACACTTAATTACTTTTGTGGGTCCCATCATTTGCATTTTTTTAAATATTTTTTTATAAGGGTTAAGGTCATTTTTTCCCTTAAACTTTTCCCTTAAGGTTTGTGAATACCTTGAACTCAATTTTAGGTCATTTTTGTTCTTGAACGTTTTAAATTAATGGTCAGGTGGTTGTAAATATTTCATGTTAAACTTGTTAGTAATGCATGATTAGTTAACTATTAGATATATGAAGTTATAATTGTAAAATATTAAAGTAATAGTTGTAAATTATTTATGTGGTAGTTGTATACAAATTAGGATTAACTTGTAATCCATGATCAATTTTACTATTGAATATGTAAAGTTACAGTTGTAAAAACTTAAAGTAATAGTTATAAATCACTGATAAAATAATTATAAATAATTAGTGTTAAATTTTGTTAATAACACATGATCTGTTCAACTATTAGATATGTGAAACTATAATTGTAAAATATTAAAATGATAGTTGTAAATTACCAATGAGATAGTTGTGAACAATTAGTGTTGAACTTTATTAGTAACACATGATCGGTTTAATTATTAGATATGTAAAGTTATAATTGTCAAATGTTAAAGTAATAATTGTATATTATTAATGAGGTAGTTTTACACATTTAGTATTAAACTTATAATGCATTATTAGTTTAAATATTAGATATGTAAAGTTACAGTTATAAAAAGTTAAAGTGATAGTTGTAAATTACTAATGAAATAGTCTTAAATTACTTGATCGATGTAATGTATTTTTAATAAAAGTATTATTATTTTTGTATCCTAATTTTAAATTATACTCAAGTCTCAAAGGACTTGATTGAGATTTCTCAATTTGATGGGACTTATTTATAGGTAAGTTTGTTCCATAAGACCTATACATAATTTTTCCCATATTTGAAATGTTCAAATTTTTTTTCATTAGATGATAGCTTACACAATAATTTAAGATGAAATACATTCCTCCTCCATGAAAATGAAAATTCACATTAAAATTACCCTTACCTAACAACTTATCTATGTGCCTTTAATTGATTTAGTTATATGTAGTTTAGTTAGGTTTTGAACACCTTTACATGTAGAGTTGTTTATGTAGTTTGATCAGGCTAGTCAATCATATGAATAATATGACACTCCCAAAATTAAAAGATAAACATATATATATATATATATATATAAACATATATATATATATATATATAATGAGTGTCACTAATTAGAATTTGAAAATTTTCAATTACATTCATAATTCTTTCTTAAACACTACAAAATACATATTAATTTAAGATGAAACACATTCCCTACCATGAAATTAAAATATAGATTTAAATGATTTATTCTTAAGCATCTAACCACTATCAACTAGCCACTTGTCTATGAGCCTTCTCTTTGCTCTTATTAATGATCAGGAATACAATATGATACAGAACAATCATTCCAAACATGATAGCAAGATCAAGCCACTTAGAATGACCCATTTCAACCTGCCAGGTGTTTCTTAGGATTTCTCTGCCACTCACAATCATGCTTCTACTTCTGTCTTGATCATCAACCACAAATGTTAAACCTTCAAATTCATTCTTGAACAATCCTTGGAAGGCATACTTGTGGAATGAAACATAATGTAAAGGGTATGTCCAAACAAGCTTAGGAAGATCATAAGGAAATCTGTAGAATCCACCAATCAGGATCATGATTCCTTGAATCCCACCAACAATGATCATCCCCATTATGAAATTAGGGAAGATACTCCCAATAACAAGCATACAGCTCTCAATAGACATTATAGTGGAAAATAGCACAAAAACTAAATACACAAAGCGTCTAGATCCTTTGTGCAAGCTAGAGAGATAGTATATTATAAGAGCAGGTATCAAAGACATCAGTAGCATATAGGTTATAGTAGATAATGTGTTGCCAATAAGGAAAGCAGTAACACCATAATGCCTATTCAGCCTCTCTCGTTTAAATACCTAGCTTGATAAAAAGAAGAAACTTTTAGCATGACAATTTGAGTACAACATATAATGAGGCAATTATCTCTATTAATATAACTTGTATTAATTAGATGTAAGGTGAAGTCCTACTTTGATCAATTTAAAGTCTAATCACAAATATATAAGTGTATAGTGAGTTCATCCAATATGTAGCTTAAGTTATTTTGGAGTAAGTAACAAGCCTCAGTTTGGATTAATGTTAAAACTCTAGTAATCTTTAAAGAGTAGGACAAGGTGAGAGGAACGTTACCTTCATTTCTTCCAAAAGTAGAGGCAATCCACCAATGAGGGTTATGAAAGAGAGGATTGAAATAAAGAAAGTGAGCAATGACCCTCTAGCTTGTAATATTATTTACACTGGATATTATTAATACCATCAATCAAATTTGTTAAGACATACATAATTTATCTTGCTTTATTTCTCCTCATATCTGAATAGCTCCATTGCTTAAGCCAATATTGTAGAATATAGTGCCCAAACTTAAAGCAAGTGCACTATATACTGCTAGGCGTAACCAATAATTTCTTATATTACAAAGCATATGAAGGGAAGATCTTCTTATAAGAATAAGGCATTGTGTAAAGAATCCAGCATGGATTCTCTTCTTCTCTATTGCATTAGAATCTTGAAATTGATGTAGAATTTAGTATTTCTTGTATCACTTTCAAAGGTATATATGTGACATTGATCTTACACTATCAATTACTTCTTCCATTTCTTTTTGAATTTGTTTTTGAATTGTGGATGACATATAGGATTTGATGAGGATATTAATAGCTTCTTCTGTAGTTACTCTTTTACTAAAGCCTTCTTCAACATCCTATAAACAATAAACTTTTAAGGGTAGATAACACTAAAGTGTTCTAGGTTTCACTATAAATTATAGCAAGACAGAGAACCTATTAACTCATACCTGGTCAAAATATTTGTTTATGATCCTCAAGAATTGATCAAAAGAATTGTTCAAACACTGGCAAGGAAAACCATTTGAAGCAAAAAAACTACTCATAATAAAAGGATACTTTTTGTGCTTAGCTACAAATGACTTATAAACTTGTTTTTCTTTGTTTTACTTGAAAATAATTATTGATGTAAATATGGATATATCTACTTTCTAACCTTATTTGAATCTAAAGCAGGGCTAAAATATATTATTTCACCAGAAGACAAAAGACACATGTTGTGGAAAAGTTGAAAAACTTCACTACTAGGTTGATGGATAGCTACTACAATAGTCCTTTAAATGCCATCCCTTAACTTAATGAGTCTTGCAATTCTGCTCATAACATAATACAAAGCTGCACTATCAAGGCCGCTGGTTGGTTCATCAAGGAAGAGAAGCTTGGGATGTGTTATAATCTCAATGCAAATGCTAAGTCTTCTCTTTTGTCCATTGCTAAGTCCTTTCGAAGTCCAACCCTTAATCTTTGTGTGGATGGCATCTTGTAGACCCATTTCTCTTAGCATAGAGTCTGCTCTCTCCTTCTTCTCTTCTATGAACATGGAATCTGGAAGCTGGAGTTGGCATGAGTAATACAAAGCTTCTCCAACCGTTAAAGTCGACAACATAGCATCATCTTGGGTGACATATGTCTATGAGTGAAGTCATATAAGACTCCTTTTTATTGAAATTCTTAGTAAATATCTTCATGGCATTTAGATGGAGCCTAGCTCCCCTCCTCTCACCCCCTATTTAATCTGAACAGTCTAGATTCAATATTTTAATTTTAATTTTATTATAATAAAAAAATTAAATCTGCACTATTCAAACTATATGTGAATAGTCAATTTATAAAAATTACTAAAAATTTTAACATTAAATTTAAACCACCTATATTAAATCTAGACTGCCCAAATTAGTAATGAAACATATTTATTTAGATTTTTTATAACTTTTTAATAAATATAAAAATAAATACTTCCTTTGTTCAAAAATATAAAGAATTTTTTTAGGGGTTGGATATTAAAAAATGTAAAATATTTTTAGTCTATCAAGGAATAATCATCACCTTTTTTTCAAAAGTACCTTTATTGAATAGATCACTTTATTTTTTTTTAGGGTGAAACACCTTGTTAAAAGGGTAAATATGAAAAGATAGAATTAGTTTAAAAATAAATAATTACTTTATTGAGGGTAAAATTTGATTAAAAATGGCTTAACATTTTTAGCAGAGGAAGTATATTTAATCTAGATTGTCTAGATTTAATAGGGGGTGGGAGGAGGGGAGAGTGGGATTTTAATTTTAGATTTAAAATTTGACATTAAAATTTATTTATTTAAAATATCTTTTCAAGTAACATAAAAAATATCAAAGAAAAAAAATAGACAAGCTAAAATTTAAAACTAAAACAAAATATTACAATTTTAAATGTTGCAAACTTACCTTTATTCTTTTATTAGTGAGAGACAAGAACCAAAGATGAGAGATGTGAGAGTAATAGAGACACCATCAATTAAAACAAGAAGAGAACAACAAAGTGTGGGTGGCTGAAATTTTAAGTGAGTAAGGGTATCTAGAGAATTTAAAATTATAAAAGAATTGTAATAAAAAAGGAATTTAAATTTAGGTCAAATTTAAATTTATATATTTTTATGTATATAAATGGGAATTTGACTCAAATTGAAATTCAAATCTAAATTCAAATTATAATTTCTCTTTGCATTTGGATACACAAGAATTTAAATTTAGATTTGATCCAAATTTAAATTCACATTTTTTGTAATTGCTCGGTGAATTCAAATATTTTATACACCTTAGTTATTTGAAATGTCAATAACACTAATGCTCTCATTCCTCTCTCATTTTTATTTCAATTTCTTCTTTTCATTCTCTTTGAATTTGAAATTTTTTGAGCTGTCCAAATAAAGCATTTTAAATATATGGCTTTCATATATGAGATTTTTAACTTAAATTTCAAATTTAAATATACTAATCCTAACATTACCTTATAGATGTTCCATTATAGGCTAGTTCTTGATTGTGGTTGTTGATATTAATCTTCCTAGTTCGCTTCGTGTCTGAACCCAATGTCCCTACAACCAAGGAGATCTGGATATGGATTCAATTTGAGCCAGATCTCCCACTTAGATATATAAAAATATATGAATTTAGAATTAAATTCAAATCCATTTTTTTATAATTAATTTTTGTATTTTAAAATCTTCATTCTTAGTTACTTGAAATTTCTGCCATTTTAACTCTTGTTCCTTTTTCATTTTGGATGCTTTTGTTACTTTCGTCTATTCTCTAATTTTCACATCTTGTCGATTGAAAAATAAAGATATAGTATGCTTGTCACTCGTAATTTTTCATTTTTGTTTCAAATCTCAGCCTAAATATGAGATTTTAACTTCTTTAT
Source organism: Prosopis cineraria (assembly GCF_029017545.1). Lineage (NCBI taxonomy): Eukaryota > Viridiplantae > Streptophyta > Magnoliopsida > Fabales > Fabaceae > Prosopis > Prosopis cineraria. The sequence goes on along the minus strand of NW_026555334.1, from coordinate 9,181,389 downwards.
TTGGATTTCAAATCTAAAAGCCAAATCAAAATTTCCATGCAGACGCAAAATCATAAAATTATTTGAATATCTCTTACAGATGTTCCATAAGCTAGTGCCTCTTTGTGGCCGTTGATAAGAATCTTCCCAGTTTGCTTTGTGTTTCAACCCAATCTTCCTGTAATTAAATAAGCTAGTTACCGTTCTTTCACCAACACTATACTTTAGCTAAAAGTAGTGGCAATCGAAAACAACTTCAAACACCACGTGTATAATAATATGTTCTTTAGTTAATTTTCATGTCAGCAACCAAAGTACTATATATATATATACTATTAGGTTGTCAAGGTAGGAGTAAACTTGAGTTGGGTTAGATCGATGTCGTGGTGTGCTTCCACTGCTCTAACCCATTTCTCCTTTCCTCTGTTTCCAGATGGTTGCTTCCCATTCCTAACATATAGTCTTAACAAAAGAACTGAACATGATTCAACTGCTTAGGACAAAATAAAAAAAAGATCGAAATGCATGAACCTGCAAGGGCATCAAGGAGAGTGGTCGTGCCGGAGCCAGAAGGACCCATGATAGCCAAAAGCTGTCCAGGCTTGGCACAGCCAGTGAGACTCTTCAATATTGGTTTCTTGTTCTTTCCACTTGGGACAGTGACAAACAAGTCTTGCCATGTCACCAGCACTGATCTCTGTCCTTTGCTGTTGCTTTCATTATCATGATCTTTTGGCTTGACCTTAATGGATCTCTAGTGGCACAACTGATGCACAGTCATGGCTTGGAGATGGAGCATGGTTGACGCGTGAATCAAGAAGGGAAGGCATGGAATGAAATATTAATTCTGGTTTCTCCAATATAATCTTAATTGGATATGTAAGTGATGACCTCCATGGACAAGAGCTGAGTTTATAGAGACCAGAGGCAGAGAGCCAGGATGGTGATTGCTGAGTTAGGAGTTACTTTTTTCTTTTAATAAATTTTTTAAAAAATCAAATTATAAATATCTGTATTATATTATTGGGTTTAAGTTAAAGAAATTTTAAAAAAAATTGAATTTGCGTTAAGAGAAAAATCCAGGTAAATTTAGCTCTCTCTCTCTCTCTTTTAGAAAAAGCAAATTAATATATATACACACGCATAAAAGAATAAAGTACAGTTATACATTTTAAAAAATGATAAGAAAAGCTAAAAATAGAGAAAAAGTAGTTTTCATGCGAGACATTAATGTCATAAAACTGAAAATGAAAGAGGAATGTTGACATTCATGGCAACAATATTGCTTCGATCCTTGATGATAGAATCAACCATCAAAAATCTCCTTCAAATACAATCAAGGACAGACCTAGGAGTAATTCAAGGGGCCCTGCCTGTTCAACTTTGGTATATATAAAGGGGCTACACTGCAACAGAATAAGCTAAATATGACGGCTTATATTTGACGGCTATAAGTGAAAAACAACAAATAAAAAAGGTGCTAAATACTTAACGGTTGTTTCAAAACAACCGTCAAGTATTTACTATATATTTGACGGTTATATCGGCATAACCGTCAAATATATATGCATCCCAGATTTGATTTTTTTATAAATATATTTGACGCTTGTTTTTCAATAACCGTCAAATATATTTTGGAGTACTTGACGGTTATTTGTAAAAAAGCATCAAATATATGATTCAAAAGGAAAAATAAAAAAAATTAATTACTTGACGCTTGTTTACTAATAACCGTCAAGTATGTCTGCATTTTATTTGACAGTTATTTAATAATAAGCATTAAGTAATAAATACTTGACGGTTATTATGAAATAACCGTCAAGTATTGTCTTTTTTATGGTTATTTGTAAAAAAGTGTCAAATATATGGTTTAAAAGGAAAAATAAAAAAAATTAATTACTTGACGCTTGTTTATTGATAACTGTCAAGTATGTCTGAGTTTTATTTGACAGTTATTTAATAAAAAGCGTCAAGGAATGAATACTTGACGGTTATTATGAAATATCCGTCAAGTATTTCCTTTTAAATTTACACTCCAGAACTTTTCATTTTCACATTTCTGTAACTCGAACGTTTTCAAAATACACCCAGAGTGCTCGGAAATCATTTTCGTTACTAAAACTGCCCAAAAACACAGATTTAGACTCGATTCTTCTTGGGTTTTGCTCATGGGTTCCATTTTTTGGGGTTTGTGGGTTGTTCGTTCATCCAAGTCTTCATTTCGGGTGTTTTGAGTTCCTTCTCCGTCTTCCATATGTAAGTTTAATTTCTTCTTCATCTGTTTAATTCATTTTTGGGTTTAGTGTTTAGGGTATCTTAACAGTGCAAAACGCGAGTTATCTTCTTTCTTCCTTCCCCTGCTCTTCTTCTTCGTCCTCGTGCTCTGCCTCTCTTAAGTAAGTTGGCCTATCCTTCTTTCTTGTGATATTGTTGTCAATTGATTGTAATTAGGGAGTTGATCGGAATTAGCAATTGGAATATGAATTTTTTGTTCATTAGAACTACGATTTGTGATTGAATGTATATATGCTTTTGTTTTCAGTTCTTTATTAGTTCTGAAATTAAATTTAAGATTATATGAAAATTAATTTACTGTTGGGCATTATATGAATTTATTGAAAATTTGCTTCCCTTGTTGTGATGATAGTGATTCATTTTGTTGTTGGATAACTTAATTAGATATGATTGAGTTATATTGAATTTATAGGACAAAATAGATTGTTGGGATAAAATTTTTATATTAATTGTTGTTGGGTAACTTGATTGAGTATAATTAAGTTATATGAGAACTTGAATGATGAAACTTTTTGTTTAAGTTGATTAATTGTGTTCTTTTTATTTAAGTTAATTAATGTTTGAATTAATTGTGTGCATTTTGTTTAAGTTGATTAATTGTGTTCTTTTTATTTAAGTTGATTAATGTTTGAATTAATTATGTGAATTTTGTTTAAGTTATTTAATGTTTGATTTAATTGTCTTTCTTTACAGATAAATGGCTTCTGATAGCGAGTCTGTTGATATCCCTCCATCAATTCTAGCTACAAAATTTGACTGAGGTTCCGAGTACACAAAAAAAGCTAGAGCAGGAGTATAATAACATTCAATGAGGCCTAACGATAATGGAAGAGGTGACATAAACAAGAGTTGCAGGAAAAAAAAATTGATGTGCAATGGAATAAGAAAGGGCAAGCAATTAAATTCTCAAAATTCATAAGTTATATTAGGGTGGTGGCAAAGACTACTGTGCCTATCACAGTAAAATCATGGCGCAAAGTAGATGAGGCCACGAAGGCTCTTATTTGGGATACTATAACAGTAAGTTACATTTTACTAAGTATATTTTGGTATAAACTATTTTTAAAATTAATGCATCTGATATGTCATTTATTTTATTTTGCAGTCAGGATTTGACATTGATGAGAGTAGGCAAGATTTTGTCCTACAAAAGGCTGGGAGGGCTCTACAGTCTTTCAGATATTTTATCACACAGAAATATTTGAAAGATCCTGATGCTGAATTTGTAGCTCGAGTTCCTCCCTTATTATAGCCTTTGGTAAAACAAGAGGATTGGGATGCTTTTGTTGCCTCACGGCGTAAGAAGGAATTCAAGGTATTAATGTTTCTTAAATTTCAAGTTTGGTGTTATTTATTGATTATATGTGTATGTACTAACAAAAATTTTTGTTATTAACTCGTCAAGGAATTAAGTACATAGAATAAGGAGAGAGTAGCGAAGAACGAATATCTTTATAGAGTAGGGAGGTTGGGGTATGCAAGCATTGAGCAGAAACAATTAGAGGAGGAGGGATCAAAGGTTACCATATCCCACCATAAGCTCTGGGCATTGGCAAGCACTAATAAAGAAGGAATTATTGACAACCCCCGCGTGAAGGAGGTTACTGAAAAGATTGTAAGTATTATATTTATCTACTACTTAATAATTAATTATGAATATCCAAACTAATCATATTTACTCTACACAGGATTCCATCTCTCAGGAAGTCTCACAGGGCAACCTTCCTGAGGATGAGGATATCTTGGCTAGGGCGTTGGGAACTGCTGACCACCCTGGTTGTGTCAGGGTGTTGGCTTCGAAGTCACAAAGAAGCAATATTTTGGCAAAATAAAAAAGCGAACATCAGCTTCTTCGTCTGAGGTCCAAAAGCTGAGAGAAGAGCAAGCCGTTATGAAGCAGCAACTACTAGCCCAGGCAGCATTAATTGACATGTTGTTGAAAGGGCAAGTCCTAGGGAGGACTTTGGGTGAGATTAGCCCTAGTCAAAAAGATAGCTGCACAGTCCCCTCAAAAAAACTACCTGAGGTAATATGTTTTACCTTATGAATTTTTCTAATTATTTTTATTTTAGAAACTGATTGTCATTGTTTGTTTAATTAGGGCGAGAACGATTGCAATTGTTTGGCAGACACTCCTAAATGTAGAGTGGTTGCAACAGGGCATGTGTACAACATTCCCAGGACACAATCTATAATCATCCCCTCCCGCCCGACTGTGTTACAGTTTCTCTACTTGTTACCATCAACCACAACTATCCATTGCCTGTTCTTACTGATGAGGCACAGACGGTGGGGGAAGCAGTAGGGAGCTTCATTGCATGGCCAAGCCACCTTGTAATAGTGGTAACACCAAAGCCGGCAAAGGACCCATTGCCTCCAAAGAAAAAGGTATGGTTTAAATAGTTATTTATAATTTTATAATATAATTATAAATATCTAACTTTTTTGTTGTGCAGCTAAAAGATAAGTCGGGCCATACCAAAGATTCAGCCACAGTTTTGCAATATCCAGCAACACCGGTGCCAGCTGTAGAATACAAATACTGTGCCTCTCTTGAGACATATGCGATGGCTACGAGGATGGCTCGTCAAGTTACGATTGGGGATATCATTAGTTTTGATGATGGGCTGTATGGATGACCGGGCTTGTTTGAAGTTGTTCGGGATGAAATTTTGAATGAAATTCTCAAGCACGAAATGGCTAGTACTAGTCTGATGTGCTTCTACATAAGGTATTTCTTCAATAATACTCAGTTAATTACTTAAATTATATATATGTATGTGTGCACGCATGTGTATTAACCTGGTTATTTTTTTACCTAAACCACCTTTATACCTCATTTGTGATTCCTGGCGGCCTTGAGTCGAGATTCAAGCTGATTAATCCCCACGATGTCTCTGCCTATAATGGAATTACAAAGGAAGCTCTTGAAGATCAAGCAAGGCAGCTTTCAAATCAATTTAAGGATAGGGGAGCAAGCAATGATACTTTATTTCTTACTCCTTACTGTCAAGGGTAAGCCACTTTCTAGCTACTTTTGGTACAAGTAAATATTTTTTATATTTACTTATTTGATAACACTTGTTATTTCTTATTAGGGGGCACTGGACGCTTATTGTGGTTAACCCTGTTGCTTCAAAAATTTGGTATCTTGATCCTCTTAACGGAGAACCAAGCAATAGGCCAGATATGGTAGAACTTTTTAATAAGTAAGTTGAATTTTTATCAATTGTTATTTTAATATCCATATATATTGAATTTCTAACATTTATTCTTTATTTCCTTCTTAGAGTTGTGGTCTTGTATCGAACTGCGACCAATAAGACCTTGTCCCCTAGCTTAAGGGTATTGGACTCTTGTGAGACATGGGTCACAGTTAAGGTAAACCTAATGGACTGAATTTTTAATTAACAAACCGTGGCCTTTTAACTATTATTTTATTGATACGTGATTTTTTTTGTACAGTGTCCACTCCAGCCAGATCAGAGGAATGACTGTGGCTATTGCTTGATGAGATTCTTGAAGGACATTATCACCCATGCACCTACCACATTACCTAACAAGGTATATATTAAATTTAATGATACTTAAATTATAAATTTTAACAACTTTTGTTAGATAGCTGTTAACTTGAATTTGTTGTAACTCTTTGCATACAGTACTTCGAGGATGCCTACTGTATTCAGTATACAGCTGCACATATAGAAGAAACCCTTGAAGAGGTAGCTCAGGCCGTGTTTAACATGTGGATAGCAGCAGTGGTTAGGCCCAATTAGTTTTGGTGTACACATTTATTTTTTTGGTCAATTTTATGTTTGAGGCCAATTAATTTTGAAATTTAAACTTGTAAAGTAGGTAAAGTTATAGATTTTTTTATGGCATCGGGTTTAGAGTATAGGTAGATATAAGATAAATTAAAGATATTTAAATTGTAATTTCAATATAAATAATGATTCAATTGTTTTTTATTGTTGGCTGGCTGGTATATATATTTGATTGCTTTGTATTTGTAGGGGGCTGCTCTTTTAAAAAAAACACATCATAAATACTTGACGGTTATTTAGAAAGAAACGTCAAGTATAAGTTTACTTAACGGTTATTTCAAAATAACCGTCAAGTATGTACAAATACTTGACAGTTATTATGAAATAACCGTCAAGTATTTGGCACACAGAATTTGCAAAAACATATTTGACGCTTGTTATAAAATAACCGTCAAATATTACTAAATACTTGACGGTTATTTAAAATAACCGTCAAATATATTGCTGCAGTATATGCAAATGTTTAAGTGATTACTTGACAATTATTTTGAAATAACCGTCAAGTAATCTCTAAAATATTTGACGATTTTTAACCATCAAATAAATATATGGCGTCTCATTACTTGACAGTTAAAAATCATCAAATAATTTTTAAAATAACTGTCAAGTAAGGGGGTATTTTATTGTAGTGCTAGACTGTCACAGACAATGAGGTTCATATATCACACATGCACAAATAAATAAATAAATAAATAAATATATATATATATATATAGTCCTTCCATTTAAAAATATAAGACATTTTTAACCAAATCTCACCCCAAAATAAAGTAGTTACCTACTTTCAAATTAATCCTATTTTTTCATGTTTATCCCTATGAAATACCCTACAATAAATATAAAGTCATTATTAATGAGAGCACTTAAAAAAAAAAGGCAATAATTTCACCTCAAAAGATTCAAAATACCTTACATTTTTTTCATATCTAATTTTTTTAAAAAATACTTTACATTTTTAAATGGAGAAATTATTCAATATCATATTTTGTTAGTACATTAAGTATATGCTCCTTCCTGTTTATATTATAGGATAATTTTAGAAGCCCTATGTAGTCAAAAATATAAGGCATTGAGTAGTTTTAAAATTCTTTTTCAACCATATCCTTATTTTATTTATTTTTTTTTTTTGAAAAAAAAATGATATACTTGAATATCAATGTCATTATTAAGATATTTATATAGAACATTTAATGAGGTAGGATTGAAAAGATGTACATATTTTTTAAATATTATAAGTCTTCAACTAATTTTTTTTAACCATAAAGTTGTTATCAATACCTTATAGCTTAATTATATTACAGGTAGGATGGAGTATAAAATAAGTTTATTCAAAAAATATTGAATAAGTTTATTTTTTTTATTATTTCAATTGTTTATAGTATTGGTTAATGTTTGTTTAATATATTAAAATTTAAATTGATTTTTAAAAAATTTAAAGATTTATTTTATATAAATGATTAATTTATAAAGAAATAGAAAAGTACTTTATAAATATAATTTATATATTCTTTGTAGTTTTAAAAATAATATGTAAAATATATTATTTTACTTGAAATAATTTTATCTTTAGTTTCTTTATAATTATAGATATTATCTTATGATTTTTTTCAGATAATAAAATTGTTTTTAAAAAACTTAAAAACTATAAATCAACGTACATATTTTTTAAAAAAATTTGGCCCCCCTCCAAATCCACGCTAGTTCCGCCCCTAAATACGATTGATTCTCAGAGATAAGATGAGGCAATTAGGTTAAACTTCCTTAAAGCATTGCGAATCCATCAAAGGGCCGATTTGAAACAAAGGATCGAGGTAAAAAAGAAATTTAGTGTCTTGAGTGTGCTTCAAATGAATTTAATATTTCAAATATTAAAAAAAGGAAGGGATAGAAAATATAAAGAGGAGAATTAAGGGCCTGATTTATATTCGCATTTATTATTTTTAAAAATTATTTTGTAATATAGTTTTTAAAATTATTTTTAAAAACAAAATAAAATAAAAATCAGTTTGCTTATGTCAATTAAAAATAGTTTTAAAATTAAAAATAAACTAATAGTGGTGGTTATAATCAGTTAATAATAGTAATTAATAATAAAAATTGATAAAAATTAACTATAATTTGTAATAATCAAATGTAATGTATTTAGAAATAAAAAAATAAAATAAAAATAACGTAAAGTTTTTTTATTTTTTTAAATGAAAACAGGTTTAGAAACAATTAAATGAAAAACATTTATCTAAAAAAATTTTAAAATTTTTCTATTCATAAAATAAAAAATTTTAAAAATAGAAAATAAACTGGTCCTAAATTCAAAAATCTCATAATCATGAACCTTTTCCACTCTTGTAAAATTATAAAATTTAATATTTCCACTCTTGTTGATTGAGGTAATAAATTCTCCTTTACTCCCCCCCCCCCCAAAAAAAAAAAAATCTCATAGTCATAATTTATAATTTTCATACGTTAGGAGATTGTCCCATCACGTGTGGCTCCATCATCTTCGGTGCCCAGGATGGTGTGAAAGAGTTTCGAGGCTTTGCGCAAATTATTTAATAAGTCTAATATATTATCATTCATTTATTTTTATATTATTTTTTTAATTTCTTAAAGCCAGATTCAAAATTTTTATTTAACATTTTTATCACTTCAAATTTTATAAAAAATTAAAACAAGTATAATTTCAAATAAAAAGTCAAAGAAGAACAAACACATGATATGATCAATACTTGAGATCATAATTGGTGTTTTTTTTTTTTTTTGTTTAAGCAAGACTCTCATTTTCAAATAAAAACATAATTAACATTAACACTTAACAGAAAAGATAATGATCAATCATATAAAATATAGGTAAGCATTTTTAAAGGCATAAGGTAGTCGTCTCATTGGCCTAATAGCTCACATGGCCTTTTTGGTGCCATAATGCTTGTCACTGAGATGATATCTAGATCATTCAATTTGATAGTCCAGATTGAATTGTAAAGAGTACACCTAGATAATTAATATTTAGCAATTATAAAAATTTAAATATTAAATTGGGCCTTTCAAATCAAATTTAAACCAAATAGGAAATAAAAAAATTATTAAAATGATTTAATAATTTTTATTTAATAAATATAAATAGAATAATATTTTAAATATGTACCATCTAAATTAAATTTTAAATAGTTTAAATCTCATCACCCTGTCTGATAAGTCTCCAAGTTAGGTCCCCCAAACACAATGAAGAGAGACAAGATGAGCCGTGTGGTGGTAGTGAACTAGTAATAGATAGATGGGGCATGCTGATAGAGGTAATTTGCATCACATATTTGATTCAATAATATCTTCTAATAAATACTTTCTCTGATTTAGAATACTTATTCCGGTGCTATGTATTGATATGTCCGTTGTCAATCACTTTGCAATAATTTATATAGTATTAATTTCTTTTTCCCCCTAAATATCCCCTGTTTCTTCTCAATTTCCAGTTAAGAGACAGAGAGTGTGTTTGTTTTTTAAAATTTATGATATTTACTCAGTTAAAACTTAAAATGGTAAATTAATGCAATTTTTAAATTGATATGTAATAGGAATGGAAGGAGTACAAGACATTCTTAACTACGCACTCCATCTTTTTTAAATTATAAGATGTTTTTGAAGAAATTTTTCTGTCCAAAAATACAAAACATTTTAAGTAAATTAATATTTTATTAAATATTGCAATTATAATATTACCCTTTCTTTCTTTATAATTAATTTTTGTTCTTTTTATTTTTACTATATTAAATAATAAATATTTTTAAAAATTTATATTTTTGTTTTAAAAATAAAAGGTTGTTAAGTGTATTTAATAGAGTTTATTAATATATGAAATTTTGTCTAAAAATATTTTATAACTTATAACAGGGAGTACAATCTAATTAATAAAAGCCTGTGGCATGTAGAATGAAAGAATATAATGCTACTGATTTTTTGCAAAATGTTTCTTTTTTATATTTTGGACCACCACTAACAGGTAGAAAATGCACTATATTTTGAATAGAGGAGTATCAGTAATAGTGATATAACTAGGTGAAACTTTTCACTCCTCCAAATTAATAGCTTTTAATGAGATTACCCAACATATTTCTGGCCACATTTTTTTCATGGGACCATGTAATGTAACTCTTTGGCAGTTTGGAGTTCACCTTGTCCTCCTCCTTGGCTTCTTCAATTATATCGCACCCTTCACAATTCACATTATTAAAAATGTGGATACATTCATTCAATTTTTTTTTTAGCCACTAAAAACAACTGAACAAGTATTGGTATATACTTCTTTAATTTTATTTATAAATTATTTTTAATATATTTCACCAAAATAAAAAAATATTAAAACTCATTAATTCTATCTAAAAATTTAATAAATTTTTAATTTTATCCCTATTAAATATACATAATTTAATTAATAAAGGGGTAAAAGGAAAAATTTTGTGACTTATAAATAGGACTAAAAAAATTTTTCTCTCCACCTTATACATATAGGACCAAAAGAAGTATATAGTATTTATCTTTAATTTCTGTTTTAGATCAATATCAGAAACCTTGGCCAGGGCCAGGTTCATGTCACTGATATCCCTTTGGATCCACTAACACAATATTGTTTGGGTTTTCTAAGCATAAGTTATGCAGTGGATGTATTTTACAACATATACAAAGGACTAGAAGAAACAAAACGAACTGATTTGTTAGATCAAAAGAAAAAAAAAAAGAAAATATATATATATATATATATATATACACGCCTTATATAAGATGCATGTTTTGAACATTTTTCATGTAAATTAAAAAAATTGTTATACTTCTTCGATTTTAATTAAAAGGAAAAGTTTTAAAGTTATATTTGGCTCTAAATATAGGGTAAAAATATACTCCATCCAGTTGCTATTATAAAACTCCTATAACTATCTCATTAAAATCAAGAAGAGGTAAGTATACCATTAACTTTGTCTGAAATAATAATAAATTTCTAATTTTACCCTTATTTAAATGAAAAAAATTTAAATTTGCATTATACCATTTCTTATAGTTAAGAGTTTATATGGGGTAATATTAGAAAAATATAAATAATATCATATCAAGTATTTTATTTTAATAATCAAATAATCTTTCTATAAAACATTCTATAATAAGGATGGGCGAAGTAATAATTTTTTTTTTTTAACCTTACCACTCCTTACACAAGCCTTGGTTCAAAGGAGGGGGGAGAGGTTAATGAAGGGGAAGAAAAGGGAGGTGAGGGCAAGCCAGGGCAAAGACGGATACAGGAGGGGCAAGCAGGGATGTTGGCCCTAGGGCTATTCACAAACAGGTACAAGCCCTAGGGCTATAACTATCTCATTAGAATTAAGAAGAGGTATGTATGCCATTAACTTTGTGTGAAATAATAATAAACTTTTAATTTTACCCTTATTTAAATAAAAAAAATTAAATTTGCATTACGCTATTTCTTATAGTTAAGAGTTTATATGGGGTAATATTAGAAAAATATAAATAATATCATATCAAGTATTTTATTTTAAGGACCAAATAATCTTTTTGTAAGATATTCTATAATAAGGACGGGTGAAGTAATAATTTTTTTTTAACCTTACCTCTCCTTACGCAAGCCTTGGTTCAAAGGAGGGGGGAGAGGTTAATGAAGGGGAGGAAAAGGGAGGTGAGGGCAGGCCAGGGCAGGGATGGATACAAGAGGAGCAAGGAAGAATGTTGGCCCTAGGACTATTCATGAGCAAGCACAAGCCCTAAGGCTATAACTATCTCATTGAAATTAAGAAGAGGTAAGTATGTCATTAACTTTGTCTGAAATAATAATAAACTTCTAATTTTACCTTTATTTAAATGAAACAAATTTAAATTTGCATTACACTATTTTTTATAGCTAAGAGTTTATGTGGGGTAATATTAGAAAAATATAATAATATCATATCAAGTATTTTATTTTAAGGATCAAATAATTTTTCTATAGGACATTCTATAATAAGGACGGGCAAAGTAATAATATTTTTTTTAACCTTACCTCTCCTTACACAGGCCTCGGTTTAAAGGAGGATAGAGAGGTTAATAAAGGGGAGGGAAAGAGAGGTGAGGACAGAGCAAGGCAGGGACAGATACAAGAGGGGCAAACAAGGATGTTGGTCCTAGGGCTATTCACGAGCAAATATAGGCCACTCATGACCTGACTCGTCTCATGCTAGTTAAATAGGCAGCCACCTATTCGTACCCGTATGCACCCATTTTAAAACAGGCGGCAATAGGTTTGGGTGAATTTAGGCCACCTGTTTAATTAGGAAAAAAAATCACAAAAGCACAAGCTGTATAAGTAAGATATAAGACTTTGGATGCATTCACCTTCTATTACAATGCATTCTTTAAAAAATCACAAGTTCATAACTCGTATAAATCAAAGACAATAGAAAGTATCCTAGAAAAATGTTTAGCTCAATTACTCAATCACATTATCATACTATGATAATTGAATTGACTAATTGCACACCAAAAAATTCCAACAAATTTAGCCATTCATATGTCCAGCAAATTCTAGCCAACAAAATCAAGAAATCACAAACCTAATAGAAGTGGGATTTAGCCACAAGCCCATGACCATTTAGGGAATCAAAAGAATAGAAGAAGGAGGGAGGGAGCAATAAATACATGACCAAGGAAGGGAGGCCAACGATGAAGGTGGATGGAGGAGAGAAGAAGCAAGAAGAGGGATGCCGAAGTGCGACTATAGTGGGTGAGGTACGAGCTGAGTCTGTGAATTGCGTCATGCATTGTCGTTGTGAGATTGCCATCTATGTGGTTGGGAGAAGTGCAACTATGGTCTATGTGCTAGGAGAAAGCTATTGTGCATAATCATCGTGTAAGCATTTTGCGAGCTGTAAGGGTGAGGCTGAACTCTAATCTGAAGGCCGTATGGGCATGAGGCAAAGGCAAGGAGAACAGGTGAAGCCTGTAACAGTAAAGAAGAGAGCAAGAGAGGAATTAGGGCTTAAGTGACTGGGTGTGGCTGTGTGGGGGCCTAAATGAGTGACTGGCACATTAGGTGGGGACATAGGGGTGAACCTGATGAAAAATAAATAAATATATTTGTATAGGTACAAGCTAGCTGAGACCTTACTCATTACTTACCCATTTTTTGCTAAACAGGTAGGCACTCGCCTATAGCTGTTTTCCTCCCTTAATTTACAAGTATGGGTCTATCCATTTAGCAACGGGTACGAGCTGGTTTGCAGGTTTGCAGATAAATGGTTACCCTAATTGACCCTCATGATATAATTCTTTTTTGTAAAATGGGGCTTTTTTGTTAAAAAAAAAAAGGGTTTATTTTTACTTGTAACCCATGTGAAAATTAATTTGGGCCCCCCATTTCTTGTAATTTTTCACTTTTGGCCCCCATGTATTGATTCCTAAATTCGTCCCTAGGAGAGGGGTTTAGCTTCAATGAACTTTTATTTGGTTTGGAAAGGGGGAGAAGAGAGGAGGTATTTTATCAGTTTTTGTTTGATTCAAGAGGCAAGGGGAGGGGAACTAATTATAGAATAACATATAAGCGTTTATGTTATTTTACTCTTTTCTTTTATAAAAAAAGGTATTTATATCAGAATTTATTTTTTATTTTGAATCTGAAAATCTTTTATCTCATCTATTTATGATATTCAACTAGAAAATTATATATGATAAATTCAGGTAATACTTTTTAAAAAAGGTTATTTGATTAATTTTAACAAATTATCTAATTAATCTTAAATATATTTTTTAGTAGAAAAATATATTAGAGTTGGAATTGAAGACATATATATAGCAGCTAGTAATAGATAGTTGAAGGGACGTAGAAGTAGTGTCATATTTTTTATTATTAACTACAACCCTAATCAAAAACCATGAAATTAGTTAATTTTGTTACATAATTAGGATTGGAGAGAGTATTATTTTATTTGTTTAAAAACATTCAAAATTTCAATTATACTCTTATTAATTAAAGGGAATCTCACCATACTTTGATAAACTTACAGGAGAACTATTAAAATTATAAGGATAAATGGAACATCATATTATATTATACTATGACTAATGACCAAATTACAATTTGGATCAATTTTTTATTTTTAGAAGGCGCCTTATATAAGAGAACCAGAAGGAGTATATCAATAATAATTTCATTTTTCCCTCAATTTTTAAAATAATTTTAAATTTTAAAATAGTACAACTTGATTTTATATTATCCCCTCATGCATAAAAATCATCCCTTCAGAAATCATCAATGATTGTAAGAGATTTTATAATAGAGGGGAGAAAATTGAATCACCTGAATGCGGAAAGTATCAGATTCAATTAATTATTGGCATGTACAATCCCTCCTTTGGCCAATTCCTTCTCCCACACTCCTCATCTTCCCCACATTTAGATCTCAACTTTGAATAGTTGAGATTTAAAATATTAAAAAATTATTATTATTATTATTATTATTATTATTATGAAAAATTAATTTTTTAATCATTTAACTTTTAATTTATTTATAACTATATCCTTCAACTATAACCCACTGTAACTCAACCTCTCAATTATGAATTGTTATGATTCAGTTCCTTAACTTTTGATACACTTATAATTAGATCCTTTTTTCTAATTTTTTTTAAAATTATCCTTATCAAATAAGAGGAATAAAAAATACTTATATCTTACTCTAAAATATCCTCCTCTTGCTCTTTGATGTAGGATTGAAGTTAACATAAAAAAAAAAAAAAGACAACTAACAAAAGTTGAAGAACTAAGTTATAAATGAGTCAAAAGTTGATGGATTAAGTCATAAGTGAGTCAAAAATTAAGAGACTGAGTTATAACGAGTTATAATTGAGAAATTGACTTACAAGTAAGTTAAAAGTTAAAAAATTAAAATATTAATTTTTCCTTATTATTTTGTGTTAAATAATACATAAATAAAATAAAATTATTAAAATTTGATATGAAAAAATTAGAAAAACATTATGTTTTAAAATATTTTTATTACAATTCTAAGTTATATTGTTTTAAAAATTGAACAGTTTAAATTTATTTATATATTTAATATTATTATAATAAGTTTATAATATATTAAATCTCAATTATTAAAATTAAAATCTAAGGATGGAGTAGATAGTTTTAGGGAAAATAGTGTTGAAGGACTCCTAAAGAAAATTTATATCAAACAATAATTAGTTGTTATTAAAATTTAAATGAAAAAAAGCTTGAATAATTATTTTTAATTTAAAATAAGTTGTTATTAAAACTTTAATAAATATTTATTGTAAAAGACAAACCTAAATTAATAAATAACTATTTAAATTTTAATAATAAATAATTTTTAATTGATATAAACTTTTTTGAATGGTCTTTGATTTATATTTTCTCATAGTTTTATGGTAAGAGAATTGAAGTAAACTCCTAGTAATTACTCCCTCCATTCAAAAATATAAAGTATTTTTAATCAATTCTTATCCTCCAATAAAATAGTCATCTACTTTTCAACTAATCCTATCTTTTCATATTTTACTTCTATTAAATATCTTATAATAAATATAAAGTCATTATCAACATAGATACTTTAAAAAAAAAACAATAATTATATCTTAAAAAATTAAAAATATTTTATATTTTTTAATATCTAACTTTTTAAAAAATACCTTATATTTTTACATTTTAAACGGAAGGAGCATGAAGCATGTCAATTCTATGGATCCGCATATGACAGCTGTTTTGGTAAGTGTGTGTATTATCATTGTTAAATTGTATGGTTCCCAATCCCATCAAGTCTTCAAGCCTTCAACTAGCTAGTGAAATGAAGAAGCCTTGCCCTAAATATCTCTTCAGAATGATACGGAACTTTAACAACTCAGCTTTTTATGGTTCTGTGGTTCAGATCTGATAGCACTGAACATCATCATCATCTTCTTCTTCTTTTAATGGCAAGACCACTCCAAATTAAATAATTAAAACGACCATACCGAACCGTTACACCTATATCTTTTCGCAGAGACTGCAAAAGTTGTGGTATCTTATTAAATCCAGCTATAAAGTTAATATAGTTAATTTATACTGACAAAGTCCTATAATAATACTAGAACTTAAAAAAGTAATCAAAATGTTCTTGCAAGAAAATGGAAGTGACACTCCACTTGTTGCTGTAAGTTTTTCAATTTTTGCTGACACTGAATGTCTCAAAAGTGGATGACTAATTCATTTCAAGAAATAATTATCTGTAAAAGAGCTTTTAGATCCTAATTTCTTAAAATGTTTGAACTCCAAGAATCAACTTTATTGAAATCTCTCCAAAAAAGAAAGTTTATCCATTGTTTGAACAGGAAGTTGTAGGCAAACTGGTGACATTGATCTGCTTGATATAAAATTATTGATCCTTAAAAATTCAACTACTCTTGATGTTGCCTAATTGATGACATCCAGAGGATTAAAAGATTTACCTGCACTATACATCTTCTTGGCTTTCTGTCTTCAGCTTGATTCCTTTGTCCAGTTTAGAGTCCATTTTCTCCTTTAGAACAAAGTACAGTTTACCAAAATATAAAGTAAATGCTCTAGCTGTTTTCGCAGGTGACTTTGTTGTAGTGCTGTTTTAGTTATAACAATCACAAACTATCTTTTTTTTTTTTTTTGCTTTTGTTTTCAATATTAAGTTTTGAACATTTGAATTTGTATTTTCGTTTTACAATATAATTTATCTATTATAAAAAAGACTAGCTAGTGAAATAAAATGAAATGAGATATTCAAATTAATAAATAATACTTCTGGTTTTTGTTTATAAGGTAGAGGGAGAAGAAATTTTTTAATCATATTATAAGTCATGTCATTAATCTTACATCACAAGTTTTTCCTTTTATACTTTATTAAAATATACACATTTAAGGGAGACTAAGTTGAAAGTTTGTTAAATTTTTAGACAAATTTAATGAGTTTAATTAAGGTTTTTATTGATTTTAGTGAAATATGTTGTAAATAATTTATAAATAAGATTAGAGATACTTCATCTAATTCTTTTTATAAGTCACTTCAGACATTTTCAATGGAATTAAGGAACAACTTAAACCCCATCAACTTTGTCTAAAAATTCAATCAATTTATAACTTTACCCTTATTAAATATGCATCATTTAAAAATGAAATGATCTAATGCTATATTTGGATACATATAGATTTGAATTTAAATTTAGATTTACACCAAATCTATTGTTTAGGTAATTAAAAAATTTATAGATTTGGATTTGACCCAAATCCAAATTCAAGTTCTACATCAATCTTTTTATAATTTAAAATTCCTTCTAAACCTATATTATTTTAAATCTTAACTTAATCTCTTTTGTAATTTGATCGAAATCCACGAAGGCTTGATTGACTAGCCAACATAAGTGGATCGAACCACTAATGTTGACAGAAACAAGCCGCCACCATTGATTAAGACTAGACGATGGACTTTTAACAGGACAGGATCGACGGCGATGACAAAGACTTAATGGTCAACTTCCATCGGGAGAGGATCAACAGTGATGACGAGGATCGAACTATCGACTTCCACCAAGAGAGGATCAATGGTGACGACGGGGACTGGACTGTCGACTTCCACCGGGAGAGGATCGACAGCGACAGTAAGGACTAGACAGCCAACTTTCACCAAGATAGGATCAACGGTGACAACAAGGATCAGGCGATTGATTTCCATAGGAACTGAACCAACGACAGCCATTGAGACTAGATGGCCAACTTTGACTGAGACTAGATCAAAAGCAATGACAAGGACAGGCCAGCAAACTTCCACAGGGATAGGCGAGCCAACTTTTAATGGGACCAGACCAATTGTGATGACAAGGAATGGACAGTCAATTTCTGTAGGGATTGGATTGACGGTGACCACCGAGACCCAACAGCCAACTTCTACCAAGACTAGATCGACGATAATGATGGGGACAGGCTGATACACTTTGATGAGGATCAAACTGATCGTGATAATGGGGACCAACGAGCCAACTTCTAACAAAACTAGACCAATGGTGATGATCAGGACTAGACTGCTAACTTCCATAAGGACCATATTGACAGCAATCATCAAGACCAAATGGCCACCTTTCACTAGGACCAAATTTACAACAACGAGTATCGGTCGATCAACTTCTATAAAGATTGGACCGACAATGACGATGGGGACTAGATGGCTAACTTCCAATAAGATAGGATCGACAATGACCATCGAGACCGAATGATTGGCTTCTACCAACGGTGACTATTAAGATCGAACGGCTAACTTCTATTGGGACCGGATCAATGAAGACGACAGGGACCCGACGAATGACTTCCATCGAGTCTAGTCTCTATGAAAGTCAGTCATCTAGTCCTTATGGAAGTTGGTTATCCATTCCCTATCATCGCTATCAATCTAGTCTCGATGGTCCTTGTTGGTCTTACCCCAATGGTTACTGTCGATACGGTCTCAATGGAAGGTGTCCGTCTGGTCCTATCCATTTGGTCCCTAAGAAAGTTGGTCATTCAGTTCTCATTGTTGCTGTTGGTCTGGCCTCGGCCGAAGTCAGCCATCTAGTCCCCTTCATCACCATCGATCTGGTGCCGATAGAAGTCGGTCATAGAATCCCCATTGTTACTGTTGGTTTGGTCCCAATGAAAGTCAGCCGTCCCATCCCTGTCATCATCGGTGCTACAGTTCTAGATGGCTTTGACTATCTGATTTTGGTGCAAGTTGGCCATTCAGACCGTCAACTTTGACTACTCTTCCAAGTTTCTTTTAAATTTAAACATAGAATTTAAAATTTAAAATTTTACTTTAAATCCAAACAAAGAATTTTAATATTATAATTTGAAATATTTTGTATCATCTAAACAAAGAATTCAATATCTATGCATTTTAAATGTGAGATTTCAAATATGAGATTTTAAATTCAAATTTCAATTTAAATCCACTCATCTAAACAGAACCTAAAATATAATAATGTTTCTAATATTTAATAAGGGCAAAAGGATAAATATGAACACAGTAATCATCAAGATGTCCTATAAATATAATTAAAACAAATACTTTCTCTCAATTCACGGGAAAAAAACTGAAAACATTTACCTCCTTGACATTCCAACCATAAACATTAAGGGTCAAAGATATTTTTCTGAGTTCGAAGCCATGCGATATATTCAACATCTCCTAAGAGAAGATTGTACGTGATCGTGAATTCTTTTATTTTGTAATACCAAAGAGCATGTATACAACACCATCATTATTTCATAACCAACATCCAATTGAATATGTTTTAAAATACTCCCCCCGTCTACTGATAGAATAGAAAGAGTATTTATTTTGATCCTATTTATAAAACACATCAAATAATTATTATGTTAACTTTACACTTTTGATCCTATTAAATGTTAGGAAGATTATTAAATATTAAAGTACTTTATTTTTAAAGTGCATATATATATATATATATATTTATATTTAATAGGAATAAAGTTGAAAACTTGTTAAATTTTTAGACAGAGTTAAAGAGATTTAGGTCCCGTTTGCATACTAGAAAAGAGTAAAATGAAATGGATTAAAAAAAAAGTAAAAGTAAAAAATAAGATTATCAAATGAGATATGTGAGCTCATTCATAAGGGGATGGATAATTTAGTTCATAGAGTTGTAAATTATGACTCATGAGGTTTTTGGTGGGTATAATACTTCCTACATTTTTTAGTATATATTAAATTTTATCATGCTTATCATAAGAGAAACGTGATTTAATTCATTTTTATCTTGATATTTGCAACCTTTTCATTTCATTCATTTTTATTCACCAAATAGGATTTTAGAGTTTTCTTTAGTACTAGTAAAAATGTTGAAAGTAATTTATAAATAAGATCAAAAAGAGTATATATCAACCATTCTTAAAGGAGAAAAAATTAGCTGTGCTCAGCACAGAACCGAATCACACTGCTCTTGCCCAAGAACAATTAAATAAAGACATCATCTTGAGCTCCTTCTTCCATTCCAAAAAACTCACAAGTAGTAGCTAGTTTGAAAATAATAAACCTAGAAAGAAGCTTGATCCATAAATTTGATATTAATATATAATATTTTTGCTGCTTCATATTACAAAGCAGAATCTGCATGATGTCAAAACTAATAAATATTAAAGTAAAATACACTGACATTCTTTTCATTTTGGTAAAATTACATAACCTAAATTTGTTTTCAAAATTTACATTTTAGTTTAATTTTTAATGTCATTAATAATAATTTTTGTTAGGTTATTCACCTTTAATAGATCAAACCCACACATATAAGAGCCCAATAAGAAAACAAGGCTTTATAAAAATATAAAGGAAGTCTTAGTTCTTAAAAGTAATTTAGGTAGACACTTAAGCATAATAATTTTCTCTTTTTAAATTGTGGATTTACATCCATGTAAGTAAATTGCCTATAGAGTGGGAGTCGTATGTGGGACGTTTGAAACTATATTTGAGAACCCTGTAATATTTCTAGAATGATAACTCCTCTCCCCCAATTCTCTTCTCTCTTTTCTTCCTATTGGTGAATTTGTTGTGAACTTGAACCAAGTTCATACGATAACTAGGTTCCTGCATGGAGATCCTGACCAATACAACAAATGAGGCAAACAGGTATGTTTCCTTTATGATCTTATAATTCCATTAAAGTTTATGAAGTACTTAATTTTTTGTTTTAAATTATGTAGAAATTTAAAAATTACTAATTTCCCCAAACGATCTAATTATCTAGTCTTTTTCTCTCCCCAATTTTAAAAACTTAAAAAAATTAACTATGACACTATTTAAATATATAATTTAAAAATTTATATTATAATTATAAAATTTAATGAAAAATAAAGATAAATTATGATAATTTATCTCCTATTTTACTAAACTCAATTTCATCAAATTGTTTTTTAATATGTGTTAGAAATATTATTTTAACTAATTTATATATTTAATTTTTTTTAAATTTTAATAAATAAATCTGCATAATTAAAAAATTAAAATATGAATAAAAATGTAAGAATATTTTACCCAAAAAGTAAGAATGTATCCATTATGTTTTTTTAGGAAACTTGAATGACTTTTAGATAAACATGTAGAGTACATGTTTATTTTGACCCAAACATGACACTTGACAATCAACCGCTGACAGGATAGATGTAAATAGTGTTTTTTGTTTTTTTTTTTTTTGAAAAAAAAAAAAGAAGAAGATATGTAGTTTAAGTTATTCATATTGGCGGAGTCTTTTTGTTTTGTTTTGTTTTTTTTTTTGAGACCAACGGGGAAGCTTTGTTCATAGAGATGGACACAAGGCGGCCCAAAGTCCATGACTTTCCATATATGACACCGCAATCCATCCACGTGAGATGCATACAAATTCCTATGAAATTGAGTGGGTATATGAACCTTCAGAAAATTTTTATAATTCTTTTACAAGAGTAACACTCAATTCATTGATAATTATGAAACATTTTTAATCAATTTATTTTTTTTAAAATTTTAGCTAATGTCCTGCCTTTGCATCACAAAAATGTAAATTGAAGTGTCTTATAGTATGCTAAACGGAAGGAGTATATTATATTTTTTTAACACAAATTTATTTTCTTTCCAATCCTACTTATAAATCATTTTAATATTATTTTAATGAAATTAAAATTTTTAAAAAATTATTAATTTTCTATAAAAAATTAATAAGTTTTTTAATTGTATCGATATTAAATATATATAATTTAATAACATATTTCTTTTTACTAACATTTGATGGAGGGTTGAAGGGATAAAGATATATATTAGATATACAGTTTCTATTTGCATAGTTTTTTTTTCAAATATTATATAGATAAAAAATTATTATCCAACAATTTTAAGTAATAGATTTATTTTAAAAAATATTAATTATGATAAATATTTAAGAAAATAAAATCAACGATGTATTATTTTTTTTGAAAATTTGGCCCCCACACTTCATAATTTAGTTCTACCTCTGTTTGTATAGGTTTTAGAATAGAAAAAAGATATCTTAAAATAGATGGGAGGTCAATATATTTTACTTTTAATGTTATTGTGAGGAATTTGAATATCCAAATACATGTATTAAGTTCAAAAATAAACCCCAGATCCAAATATCAATTATTAGATATAAGAGATGGAACATGAAAATGTACTTGAATCTTTTGTTTTGATTCAACCTTTGATTCATAAATGAGTGTTTTTTGAATGTTTTTCTAAGGGGAGAATATGAATCTTTTTCCAGGTTACCCTCAAGCAATAACTACGACCCATTATAAATTTAAATTTGTTATATTTACATTCTGACCCCACAACAAATTATAAATATTATTCTAATTTCTATACATTAATTTCATGATAATTACACTCCTAAATCTAAAAATTTCAATTCAAATAGAAAAAATTATTTATGCTTAATTAAATAAAAAAATTATTTACAAGTTTTTCTAGTTTCATCATCGATTTTGAATTGGATCCTTGTAATGTATTTTAAATGAATCAAGTCCTTATAATTTAATTAATTAAATATATTACTCCTTGAAAGTTAAAATTATTAACAAATAATTTTTTTTCAAAAGCAAAAATACTTTTTATAACTTATACTTGTAGAAAAAATAATTTAATACCTTGGCAAAAAAAAAAGTTGATTTAATATTCGATGTTTACATTTTATTGTTTTTTTTATGAAAAATTTTTATATAAAAAAGTTATTTAGAAAATGAAACTTAATTATATAAAAATTTTTAGTTGTAAAAATTATGTAATTAATTCTAAAATTAGATAATCTTTTAATAAAAATATAAAAGTGTTAATTTTATTTTTTAAAAAGAAAAAAATTTCAAGAATTTTAAAGAGGAAAACCTCACCGACTTAACAAAGTATCTCTCCGTGAATCTCGTAAAACAGAATAAAAGGTGATAGAAGCAGAACCCACGGCAAAGAGACGACAACGGTAGCGACAACGGCAATCAATGAGCACAGGCGAGATGAAGACGATCCAAGGCAGCACGGAAAGGATTGATCTGCCGTTTCAGAGAAAGAGAGAGCCCTCTCTCCTTGTCATCCGTCCTTTTCCAAATTAAATCAGTGCGGGGCCAAACATGCAAACCTTGCCAAAAAAAAAAAAAAAAAACTTTAGATTCCAAACATTTTTCTTGATTTTTGTTATAAGTACTTACATCATCTTTTTTTTCACGTTCCTAGTTTTTACCTTTTTTTTTTTCTGGTGTTTTGAATCATTTTTTATAATTTTTTTATTGATGACAATCTTTTTTCAAAATATCACACCATCAAATTTAATATTTTAATATTTTTGATATTTTTTAATTTTGTATTAAAATGAAAGAAATGAGTCTTCAAATTTTTGAAAGGATTTTTTTCTCCACGCCTCTCCATTATTTTCTTGTTAAATAATTTTTTTTAGCACATTAATAAGAAATGTGATATTTTTTAAATAAATATTTTTGTTAGTATATTATTGGTCTTAATCTATCATGCATGTTTTCGATTTTACTCCTAACACTATAGTGGATTGAGAGTATTATATTTAGAAGGCATAATATTTTAAAAGAAGATCATTAATTAACCAAAAAATTGCAGAGAATGACCTAAAAATGTAAGGAACTTAATCAATATTAAAAAATAGGTAAATTTCCACCCATACAAAAGGTACAACGATATGGGCATTGTCAAAAAAAATATTTATAAATTATTTTAAAGGAATAATTTATAAATTTTAGATGAATATTTATAAATAATATATATTAAATTATTAAATATGAAAATATTTAACATTTTAGCAATATTTATTAAATTTTATTTTAACAAGATTTTAAATACTTAGCACTTCTAAAACAAGGCTTTAAGATGCCTAACACTCTTGAAAAAAGAATTCAAGAGCAAATTAGCACAAAAAAATATGATCAAAATCTTACATGTTACTGTGCGTGAGTCCTATGCACATATCATGTCAACAAAAAAGGGCGAAGTTAACAACTGATTAATAGAAGAAG
This sequence comes from Prosopis cineraria, assembly GCF_029017545.1. Taxonomy (NCBI): domain Eukaryota; kingdom Viridiplantae; phylum Streptophyta; class Magnoliopsida; order Fabales; family Fabaceae; genus Prosopis; species Prosopis cineraria. The sequence goes on along the minus strand of NW_026555334.1, from coordinate 9,157,222 downwards.
CTTTTTGCTCCTCAAAAATATAGTTAAAGGAAAAAATTGTTCCACTTATCAATATAGGTTTCCTAATATTCCTCAAAAAAAGTTCAGGAATAAAAATATACTTTAATACATTCTATTGAAAAGGCTTTTTTATCATAATTCACCAACACAATTGATGATACATGGAAAATTACACATAATGTGATTAATACATGTTCATGTCCATCTGGTCCCCTTGTTTTAGTGAGACGATTACATTGACATAACATTAGCTTGGTAGAATGTAACACAATAACTGATGCTGAAGAGTATGTTTGCGTCTCAATAGAAAAACAAACACATACTCAATGTCACTAATTGGAACTTGAATGTTTGTTTTTCTTTGAGATGATAGTGTACATAAAATTTAAGAAACATTTTTGCCATTAACTAGCCGCTTGTCTATGGGCCTTCTCTTTGCTCTTAGTAATGACCAAGAAAAGAAATCTATAAAGCAAATCATTCCAAATAAGATAACAAGATCAACCCACTTAGAATGACCCATTTCAACTTGCCAAGCATTTTTAAGAATTTCCCTACCACTCATACTCATAAGTCTACTTCTATCTTGATCATCAACTTCAATTGTTAAACCTTCAAATTCATTGTTGAACAATCCTTGGAAGGCATACTTGTGGAATGAAACATAACACAAAGGGTATCTCCAAATAGGCTTGGGAAGGTCATGGGCAATATGTAGAATCCACCAATCAATATCATGATTCCTTGAATCCCATGAGCAATGATCATCCCCATTATGAAATTGGGGAATACACCCAACAACAAGATGAAGCTCTCAATAGAAATAACTGTGGCAAATAGCACACAAACTAAATACAGAAAGTATCCAAGTCCTTTGTGCAGCCTATAGAGATAGTAAACCATAAGGCAGGTATCAAAGACATCAGTAGTAGGGTATAATAGATAATGTGTTGCCAATGAGAAAAGCAATAACATCATAATGCCCATTCAACCCCTCTCTCGTTGAATACCTGGCTTGATGAAAAAGGAGAGGCTTTCAGCAGGGCAAATTGAGTTGAAAAACATACAACAGGACAATTATCTCTGTTGATATAAACTAGCATCAGATGTACAATGAAGTCCTACTTCAAGCAACTAGATGATCAATCACAACTATCCAAGTGTCTTTTAAGCATTTTGGAGTAACCGGCAAGCCTCAGGTGTGATTAATGTCAAAGTCTAATAAGCTTTGAATAGTAAGACACAATGAGAGGAACTTTTTTCCTTCATTTCTTCAAAAGTGGAGGCAGTCAACCAATGAGAGTCATGAAAGTAAGGACTAAAATAAAGAAAGCAAGCAGTGACCCTCTAGCCTGTAATATTATTTGCACTAGATGATAGTAATACCATTGATCAAATTTGTGAAGACACACATAATTTTTCTTGCTTTATTTTCCTCATACCTAATTGATCCATTACTTAAGCCAATGTTGTAGAAAATAGTACCCAGACAAAAAGCTATTGCAGCATGAACAATTTGGCACAACCAGTAATTGCTTAATTACGAAACACATGAAGGGAAGATCTTCTTATAAGAATGAGACGTTGGGTAAAGAATCCAACATGGATTCTCTTCTTTTCTATTACATGAGAATCCTGAAATTGATTCAAATTAGTATGTCTTGTATTAGTCTCAAAGGTACATATGTGACATTGAACTTATATTGTCAATTATTTCTTCCACTTCTTTCTGATTTTTTTTTTCATTTTGGACGACATATAGGACTTCATGAGGATATTGATTGCTTCTTCTGTAGTTACTACTTCTTTAACAAAGCCTTCTCCAACTTTCCTAAAAACAATAAACTTTTACAGGGTAGACAACACTAAAGTGTCCTAGGTTTAACTGTAAATTTAGGAAGACTGAGATCTACTAACTTCTACCTCGTCAAAATCTTTGTTTATGATCCTTAAAAAATGATCAGAGGGATTGTACAGACTTGGGCAAAGAAACCATTTGAAGCAAAAAAAAACTACTAGGTCATAATCAAATAAGGCTTTTTTTTGGTC